>NW_016157482.1:236253-276708 GCF_001687245.7 Rhagoletis zephyria
GAAATCGGACTAAAATAACGGCCGCTTCTCATATAACGGTAAATTTCAGAAATGCTTGAAACTTCAATATTTCGAAATTGAAGGACGCTAATTTACTCAAAATTGATACACCCCGGCTTACCATCTAGCGGAAGGTTTCGGAAAGGTGAAAAAACATATATTTAATACTTGCGCCGGGTATTTAATGTTCGGCTCCGCCCGAACTTAGACTTTCTTACTTGTTTTTTGTACATATATCTTTTTTAAGTTTTCATTTAAATACAATTTCGCAATGTAATCTTGTTCTTTGTGCATAACTGAAGATAATGCATTGTCTAAGATACATGTGCCACCATTTTCGAAAAAAAACACGTTCTTGTCGAAAAATGTAACAACTCGTGAAATACGCTCAAATGCAGTTGTGGACTATTTTAATAAAATTAAACTCCAAAAATTGTAATTATTTAATAATTAAATAAGTAAATGAAAAAATTCAATTAAATGTATTAATAAAAAATTATTGGCAATCGCTCGAATCAGGATTCAACAAGTTTGAACTAAAACAACGGAATATACATCATTTGATAGGTATTTTTGTTAACTTTAATCCAGAGACTTTTTTTTTAGTGTAGTGTTGCCATGTATTTTCGTATATACAAAATTTAGCTAAAAAATGCAATACGAATATCAAATGAAATATTTTCGATGAGAGTTGCTACGCTGTTTTTTTTGTTTCGAACTGTTTTGGAAATACAAATTATGACAGTATGAAAAAGGGTCATACTTGCACCTCTCAACAAAGATCACAATAGAATTGATGATGCCATTGTTGCCAAACTTCCTGGAGAGTATACAATCTAGCACAGTCATGACTCAATGAAAGACCAACGGGAAGGAGGACTCCAATTCACAGCCGATTTTCATAATTTCGGACTGACAACCACACAATTAAAGAAGTATAAGTCCGGGCGAAACCGAACCGAATCGATAAGCATACCTTTGCATAATAAGCAGATAACCTTTGCATGATAAGCAGAGGTTTTTTACCCAATTTCAAATCTTTTCGATAATAATGATATAATTGAGCCAAGTTTGGTAGAAATCGATAAAGTGTTTACCCAGATACAACTTTATGGGCATAGGCAAAAAACAAAACCGACTTCAATTCTCATATACAAATTTTATAGTACCGTTAATTTCTTCATGAATAAATGATCGGATCTAAACCAAATTAGTATGGGACCACCCTCGAAATCGGTGGAATTCCTTCGCCTTTTTTCGAAGTCGGTTAAAAAATAATCCTAAGAGCCGGGCATTCAAAATAATTCATTTCCACCTACGTTTTCAATTGGTTAATTTTTAAGACTGTCTACTTTATTCCGATGGGGGATGTACGTGTGTAAGTATATAATGTATATTTGTGTGCGTTTATGCTCATAAATTGTGTAACAATGTCACAGCCGTGAAATGAAGCGTCAACACCGCATAGGCAATGACACTACGAAGAAGATTCCTTTTCCACTATAGCGCCATTTGAATTTTAAAACACCACAACATTTTTGAATTATTCATGAAACAATGGGATGGGCATGCAGTGCCTTTGTTGCGAATAGAACACTACCCGCATTCAAGAATTTCTCTATGCTACTGGCTGTCCCAACCCGACGAAGCAGGTTTACCTCGACTGGAGTCCTTTTGCAATTCATTGCCGTGCCAGTTGACACCTTGACTTTGGTTAGCTATCGAAAACAATCCGTAGTTATTCATTTGCATGCGCATAATTTTTCAAGATGTGGTATGCAGATAACAAATATTTTTATGTTTAATAATTTGACACACTTTCGTAGGGGAAGGAATCTGAATTAATTTAATGAGCAACATGACAGTGTAAGGTAACAGTGTCAATTAGCGTAACTTTGTAATACCCCCAAATGTAGACAAGGTAAACCATGTGTATGTATGTATGCATATGCTCCTACTGCAGGGTCTTTTTAATAAACAAAGCAAAAGAAAAATCACGTGTGGGATTAGTCCGGGTGTGTACAAGGCAATTTGAAGGCGTCATCTTGCCATGAATTTCATTCGCTGGTGTTAAGCTGCTGCTGGATTTTAATCATACCATGCATGAATTGCAGAATTGCTTCCAATGAATTATGTAATCAAGCAACTGCGAAAGATTTCATTTGAATTTTTAGAATTGAGATTTATTTTTTTACAAACTTTTATTTGACTTGTATGTATGTTTGTTATGGGCAAATCTTGCAATCGATTTTTGACCAACTTACCGATGACCTAGCGACTTGAAACTTTACAGTTGGCTCAGAATCCGATGACAGTGCAATACGATTTGGTTCATATTTAGAAAGCTTGTTTTGGAAATATTTGTTTTTACAATTAATTTATTTTTCTTTATACGAAGAAAATTCAAATCATGGACTTTTATGCATTTCTTAATAGAATAAAAAGCGACACTTAGGACTACGCAAACAGCAAGACCACTTGGCGATAGATCGGCCAGGAATTTTGCCTCAAAAACCTGCCGCCAGCCTGTATGCTACGAGATAGTTCATGTGTAGGTCCTACGGATACAGTAGTATAGGGCCAACTTTACTCCGCCAGATTGACTACATGATCCCGGATCTGCACCTGGGGACTAACTTCGAGGCCACTAAAGAATTCCAAGGCATGAGCAGTGCTGGCTCGGTAAATGTCTGTAAAAACGGGACGAAGATGAAGAAAGGCATCGGGAAAGCAGTTGTCTGCGCGGAGCTTGGTTTTAACAAATCCCAAAAGCTGCCGAACTACTACAGCATTTTGCAGGCGGAAGTATTGGCCACAAGGAGGGCAGGGAAGCTAGTGAACAGCAACCTAGCAAATAAAAGGATGAATCTCCACATCGACAGTCAGGCTGCGATAAAGATGTTACTATCGCAGAGAACTTCCTCTAGAAATGTGGTGGAATGCAGGGCAGCTCAGCATTTGCAGCATACTGGTACCGATGTACATCTATATAGGCTTGCCAAAGAAGGCGCTCTGCCAGAAACTAAATATTAGATAGAGGAAGTGACGATAAAAAATAAAGTAGCTTTAAAAAAGGTTTATAAATTGAAAAATATATGAAAACGTCAATTTATTAAGCTCTTTAAACCTATTTTTTGTATGACAAAGGCCATTAATCCTTTCCAATTTTATAGAATTTTCTCTTTCATTTGTTACTCTATTTTGCACTGAATTTTTTAAATAATTTTTTTAAATTAATTACATATGTATATCTTTGAAATTTCGAAAATCCTGACGTCAGAGAGAAAAACTAAAAAACGCAGTTTTACTATTTTTTAAAAAATTTATAGAGATTTGGAAACGATTACACTGTACGGACGCCGATACCCGTAGACTTAATTTTGGGTCCCAGACTAAGGGTTCAGTTAGACTTAATTTACGTAACGTAACCCAATATATTGACCAAAGCAATATATATTTGTTCAGGAATTTTTTTGGTGTGGCTTAACTATAGGCGGCCAAGTGGCCATCAGTTTAAAAAGAAAATACAAAAACAAAATATTTTCGCTTATTATTATTATTATTACTCAGCGTGTCACCTATTACCTTTTCTGTTTCTTTTGAATATCAGCACTTGTATTTGTACACGTAAAATTGCAAAAGTTTAATTTGTTTCTACACCAAAGAGTGGATACAAAATTACCAGTAAAATATATGTATTTACGCGTATCAAATTATGATTGTTTTTATTATACCCGAGCGCACTTTAGCACAAGGGTATTATAACTTTGTTCACATAACGGTTGTTTGTAACAGGCAAAAGAATCGAGAAAGATATAGACAAATGTATACAGAAAAGAATCACAATGAAAAGAGAAATCGATTAAGCCATGTCCGTCTGTGCCAGGGATGTTAATTCTTTCGATTTTTGCGATCCCGGGATTTTCTGGACATCGTTCATCCCGGGATTAGTCCCAGGATTTAGATATTCATTATTTTCCAACAACTTAACATGAAAAAAATTGCATCAATACAGTTTGAGAAGCTGTCCTACATTATAAAAATAATAAATAAATGCGTTTGAAATGTACATTATTATTTAAGTTGAAAAATATTTCATTAGTAACATAACAAAAGACAGTAATTAAATTTGTGCGCACTTAACCATACTTTAGCGTTTACATATCTGATAAAGTAACTAAAGGCATGTCGAAAAAAGCTCGATGCAGAAAAAACTTAAGTCAGCATATCGCACACCGTCTTCAGAAGAGTCACGGCTCAAAATAATACGTTTGTCAGAAAATGCGAAAATCTATTTCTTAGCACATGATAATCATATGGGCAAGGGCTACTTTACCTAAGGTTTTTTTTTACCAAATTATAACAAAAATTTGCTCCAGATTTTGCTGAAAGGTAAATTAAAACTCTGCGTACATTTTTAGCGCATAATCCCAAAAGTGCCAAATTTTGAGTAGTGACTCTTTTGAAGACGGTGTGCGATATGTATTGTGTGCTGAAAGGAATTCATAATACTAATGGCGGAAATAAAATAAACGCCTTATTTCAACAATTTATTTATTTATTTTTTATTTAATATTTAAATTTTTTTTAGAAAAACTGCAAACTTTTTGCTCAGCATTTTTAAAAAAATTTGAGGTACGCAGTTTTATAGCTTATTAAATTAAAGTAGAATAAAATGCAAGTTTCATGCAGTTACAAAATACCGTTGATTTTTGGGAATTTTTAAACGATGCTGGCATTATCTGCCAGTCAACGTCAAAGTCAACGTTTAACAAAAATGGAAAAAGGTCGCAAAAGGTTTGTTACTTTTATAACTTTTTCCTTGTTAATGTTTGATTTGTTTTTCATAAAAATGAAAATATCTTGTGAAAGTGACCTCATTTGGAAAACGGTATACAGATCCATAATCTACGACACAATTTTAAATTTAGGTGTTTCAGCGTTTTTTTTTTTTTGTGACATTTCAAAGCTTGAGATTTTCCCTACAGTACTATGAAAGCGAGATGATTTTTTTTATGGAAACGATTTGTGTATGTAGTTAGCAAGCAGACTATTTTACTTCATGAAATTATAGAAGAAAAAAATATAAAGAATAATAATAACTAAATAAAATAATAATAATAATAAATAATAATATTAATAAATAATAATAATAATAAAAAGAAAAGAAAAAAATGTTCCTTCTATTTTTAAAAGATATTCTTATTAATAAAATCGACAAGACTTTTTACATAAAATCAATAAGAAATAACTGTGGATTAATTCCTTTGTGTGTCTTCCGCCTTGTCTACGGATTTTTCACAGAGGTCATCCTTTAATTTTTAAATGTCATCCTCAGCAAAAAATAAATTGGACTGTTACCTTAAAACGATATGCAGCTCCAATTTATTACACAGCGCGGTTCTGCCTGTGCATCGTTTCCTTGGTCTACGATTGACAATTTTAACAGATTCTGTCCCTTCTTCCAATGGTTAAAGGCGACGTTCGTTAAGAGCACAACCAATTTTTTTTTTTGAAGTTGGTCAAATGATAAAAGGTTTTGTTCACCACTTACAGAAGAGAAGAAACATCACGAAATTGAGCAGAAAATTGGATGCGCTTTTTTGCACTCAAAACTTTAAAATTTTTTCATCCGTTTTTGTAAGTGACAATGCGTATTATAAAACAGAGCTTTTACACAGCAATGCAGCTGTATCGCAGTGGAAAATTTATAGCAATCCAATGAGGCCAGTAGCGCAATGCCACCACAAATATGCGGAAAGAAGGGGAGCAGCCGACTTTCATTGTTGCTGATGGTGCCAAAAATGCAATATGCAAAAGCGACAAAATGGAGTAAGCAAAGCAAAATGCAGATGGCAAAAGGCGTTGCCAAATTTGGTTATTTCATATATTTTTTTTCACTTGCTTCGCAACACATGGCTAGTTGAGTGCCAACAAATCAAAAGAGCTTTTATACATTAAAACGTAACTACAGAGCAATAAAGCAGCTATAGTTCACACAAAAAAAAAACATGTATGTATGTACATATATATGGAACAGAGTGAATATTGGATTCATTTTGCACTTGTATGTATGTATATTTGAGTACGGAAGTATGGTTGCAATTATATGTCAGCGTGCATTCAATAAATGTGGTTTATTTATAGCCGCCATATGGACCGCTGAGGGGAATATGTCATTTTTTAATTGGTTTGCAAGTCGCTTGGGGAAAAATGTGTAGTAAAAAAATACTGCGGGTGGTGCACAGCAAACATATGTATGTACATATGTGCATTCATATTTATCCCATGGAAGCTATCCAACATCACATACTTATGTACATACACTAATTACTTTGCAGCACTGACTGTGTGCTTGTATGCGTGTGGGTGCGTGGACACATTTGCTTTGACTGCATGTTGTGTCATTATTTTGCGCTGACGCCTTATCGCCTGAAAGTATGCTTCGAAATTACATACTTCTATAGACAATTAATTGAAAGCCACATGCATTTATGGTGGCGCCATTGCAGCCATCATTGCTCTGCTCATTTGCTGGTATCAATGCTGACGTTGCACTCGATGAGAATGAGAATAAACAGTAATCAAAATGTATTAAAATTGGAAAATGCTGCTTGCTGCAATGCAATTATGCTGTACTGTTGTGGTATGAGAATTCGATTTTTCATTGCTATTATAAGTTTTGCGTTTTATTTTTGCTATTATTGACATGTTGTTGATTGTTTTATAGATATTGTAATTAATTGCCTTTCTTTTAGTTTACCGAGTCTCTTTAAATTTTGGATTAAAATAATTGAAGTGGGGCGAGAATTGCAAGCACATGTCACTCATTTACTAAGACAACGTCCACCGTTCCACAAAAAGATGTAAGAAAAATGCATGCATATTTTATTCTTACGCAGGAAGTATGCAAGATTTAAACACAAAATTTTTACATAATGTCAATTTTTTGTTTTACGACTGTCTTTTAGTAAGTGAGCGATATTTATGTATGTACATATATCTCATATACTCTTTTTTAAACTATGTATATCGTCGCCTCTTTACCTTTATCTTTATTTTTATTTTTATTTTTATTTTTATTTTTATTTTTATCTTTATCTTTATCTTTATCTTTATCTTTATCTTTATCTTTATCTTTATCTTTATCTTTATCTTTATCTTTATCTTTATATTTATCTTTATCTTTATCTGTATCTTTGTCTACTGCTCTACAATTGTATAGTATCCTATGTGAAGATGCAATCGCTGCTCAGACCAACGGATTTTTTTTATTCTTTTCTTTAAAATATCCTTTTTCGAAGGATAAGATATTTTAGAAGGAGTTTTCATGTCAATTTAGGTCATAAGTTATGTATAGGATGCGCAAGCAAACAGGACGGATTTCATTGAATTTAGTTTAAAGCGTGGATTGCAAAACAGCGCTCCAATTTAGAAGACATCAAAGCATATTTAAACAAAAATAAAAAGACATTAGTCAAGAAATTTACTATCTTAATCAAATTTTTACAATCAGTTTTTAAAATTACCACCTGCGCAGCAAGGTACAGTTGTGCGCTCTACATAAAATCGCAATTTACTTTAACGACAGTTGTATGTTTTTGTTGATGTTGGCTTTATGCGCTTTTTATTTTTATTTTCATATTTATTTGCCGCATTTAAACAATGCCACTAATTCGCCATTAACTTGAGTTGAAAAATAAGGACAGCAGTAGATATTGGCGACTACTTCAAAAAAGTAGCTGAGGAGAAAGAGAAAACGAACAAGTAAAAGGAAGTGAACGGAATGGCATATACATATAAAGTAGGAGAAAAAGGGGGTGACTAAAGGGGGAAGGGAGAAGCTAAAGCCACAAAAGTGGAACAGAACAATGCACTACATTTGTGCTGCATGCCTTACAGAGTCCTTGACGGGGCAAAACAAATGGCATTCACACTTTTGTCGACAACGAAAAAAAAACACAAAAAAAAATAAAATAAAAGTATGAAAATAAAGCAAAAAACAAGGAGAGGATAATTTCGGTTAGGCTTGCGATGTGTAGCAGAACGAAATTTTAATATGCATGTGTGCGTGAATGTGTGAGCCGGAAAAGAAGGTCGCATGTAAAAAGTGCAAGTCGTTAAGAACGCNGGGGGGGGGGGGGGGGGGGGGGGGGGGGGGGGGGGGGGGGGGGGGGGGGGGGGGGGGGGGGGGGGGGGGGGGGGGGGGGGGGGGGGGGGGGGGGGGGGGGGGGGGGGGGGGGGGGGGGGGGGGGGGGGGGGGGGGGGGGGGGGGGGGGGGGGGGGGGGGGGGGGGGGGGGGGGGGGGGGGGGGGGGGGGGAAGGGTGTGATATGGCGTGGTAATAATGACCCGCTGAAAAGTGCTATTTTCGCAATAAAGAGTTCAATGAAAATACTTTTATTTTCGCTGCGCTTGCTTGTTTTTGCCAAAGGAACGTACTGGGTCATTCAATTTCGCGCACCCTACAAACTGGGTAGAATGTTGCGAAGGAACTTAAATTTTATGGCAAAAAAAAAAATACAATTCAATGAAGTTAAAAGCGCTTATTTTATATAACATTGACATACAAATATATATGTATTTCCCAAATTTGATGGCAACTCAAAGATATGGCAAGCAAAACTACAAAACTACGCTGTGGTGGGTAGAATAAGCGAGCTGGCGCATTTGTCAGCATCCATATGTTTTGCAACATATTTTTGGGTGAAAAAGTTTTAAAGTTTTTTAGGTATACTTTTTCTTATGGCTTAAAAAAAATAAAAAATAAAAATATAAGAAACTTATTTTCACAATTTTTTTTTTTTAAGATACAACAAGCTAAATTACGAGTCTGCATAGAATAAGCGAGCTGGCACATTTGTCAGCATACATATGTTTTGCAACATACTTTTAGGCGAAAAAGTTTTAACGTTTTTTAGGTATATTTTTTCTTTTGGCTTAAAAAAAATAAAAATAAAAATATAAGAAACTTATTTTAATAAAAAAAAATATATTTAAAGATACAACAAGCAAAATTACGGGAGTGCATGGAATAATCGAGCTGGCATACTTATCTGTCAGCATCCATATGCTTTGCAACAAATGTTTAAGCGCAAATATTAAAAAAAAATTTTTAGGTATATTTTTTCTTGACCTAAAACCAATTTAAATAAAAACAAAATCCATAAAAGTTTTTATTAGCAAAATTTTTTTCCTAGGAATTCAGCAAGCGCCCAAAAAATAACTTCTGAATTTCTTTTCTGCATAATTCACATGTCAGTGCCGTGACATTTTTGCCTGCCTTTCACCATATAAATTATTGACCACTGCAACTTTGACAGGAATTTACAAAATTTGCAAATAAATACAAATAAAACAAAAGGCATTTAAAACGTGGCTACGAAGTGAAAAAATAAAGAAAAACGAAGCGAAGAAGAAAATTTACGAATTAAATCACATGTGCTAGTTGTGCAGAAATGAGTCAAGCGCATAGCAGCAAAGAGAGCACTACCGCGAGATAGGCAGCGAGAGAGAGAGAGAGAGAGGGCGTAAGATAGAGAGAAAGAAAAAGCAAGAGAGAGAGAGCAAGAAAAAATCATTTTGTAGCGCCTAAAAGTATATTGCACGATTTCCAGTGTCATACTCGTGCATATCGATCGAAAAACCCAACACAAAGAGGAGCAAAGAAAATAATGAAAGCGAGAAAATTTGTATTAAGAGAGCCAGAGCAAGTAAACGAGCGAGAGAGCTTAGCATAATGTGCTGAAGCTTGAGATGGATAAAGGGTCATAGCGACCACACAATGGGGAGGGAAGAAAGGAAAATAAATGAAAAAGAATGGTGGCATAGGAGCTTAGAGGAGTTAAGCTATTGAAGTGTTAGCGTGGGTAATGAAAATTTGTTTCGTGCGTGAGAGCGCAACTCATATAATCAGATAGCATTAAAGGACAGTGATAAGTAAGGCGGAAGAAATTGCAACTACATACATACAATGACAGTTGTAAGTCGGGAGGTTTCAATATAATTTCAATGCGATAAAAAAGCGCCTGAAATACCAATGCAGTGTCTGTCGCTATGCAACAGCGAAGACGCTTTTGTATACCCTCACGCCTCCCCTTAAACGTAGACACGACATCAAGTGGCAACGTCTCGACTGAGTAGATGCTTCACTTTTGAGGTTTCTACTTAAAGCACAAGTGGAAGTAGAATGAGGGCAACAGTGGTAAAGGAAGGGTATAATTAAAACAGAGACAGTGGCAGAAGCAGTGTATGCAAGTAAGCAGACAGTGGCACAGGAAGTAGAGGCCCGTTAGCAGTGGAGGAAATAGCTGCGAGCATGGCGTAGGCAACGAGCTTGTTGACCAGCAAGAGAGCTAACCATAGCCACTCCACAGACAAAGTAGTCAGTCATTTGAGGGCGACGAGTACCACGCTGTTTCAATACCAAAACGTTTATACCGCTGAAAAGTAGGCAACTATAGCTAGCATGTATTTTCTCAAATATATGAGTAAAGAGAGGTAGAAAGGAAGAAAGAGAGTAAGGGAGGGTTACATGTAAGGGTATAAAGAAAGTAAGTCGAAAAAGTAGAAAGAATACAATGCTTTAGAGACAAAATCACGCAGTCGGCTGACGAAAAAGGACGACCAACAAAAGCTATGACTCAACAGCATATATGTATGTATGTACATTAGGGTGGGTCAAATTGTACGTACGAAACTTTTTCGACGAAACGCATGGGGTCTTCGGTTTCTCTACATAATTCTAAGAGAAAATGTAGAAGAAACTATAAGTCGAAAAGAGTTTTAAGCCTGCGCATTTTTAAAAGAAAAATTAACTTTTTTCAAAATGTTATTTTTTCGTTATATGCCAGTTTCACAGAGTGTTCACCTTTTGTTACAACTGACATATATTTAAGTTTATAAAATTTTTAATGGATTTACCATATTTACCATCCAAAAATACACCCCGTGTGAAAATTATAAGCGCACCACATATTGACCAGTTTTTACAATTTTATCTTTTTTGTTATTAAACTTTTGTTATTTTTTTTTTTAAATATACTTTACTCTTTAACAAAAATCGTATATATGTTAAAAAAATGGCAAACTTTCGTAGAAATTTTAAGCTATTTAGAAAGATTTTGAGTGTATAGTTTCGGGGTCCATTCAATTTTATTAAAATAAAGTGCAAGTAGCTGAGACTTACCGTCGATTTTTGACATCTTTTTGTTGAAACAAATAAATAAAAAAATCATATTTGTATGGAAGACACAGAAAAAATCTAGATTTTCTTGTTAAAATACAAAAACCGTTACTTTTTACTGTTTGTTAATATTTTAAGTTTAAAATACACAAAACAGATGTATTCACTTTTTAAAAAAGGAAATAATATACGATTTATTAGAATGAAAATTGACCCAGCCTAATGTACATATGTGTACATTACGGTGCATCACTAAAAAAAACTTGCGGGTTTTCCACCGTAATTATAAAATCGATTATATTTTAAGCAGAACCCGTAATAGTTACATCTTTTAATAAAAAAATCGCCCTTTAACAAATATTTCCTATCTTTTTCTTAATTACCCCTTAAATAACCGTTATTTCTCACTTTTATTTTATAAATATAACATAACATTTATTTTGGATTTTTATTTAAATAATCTGCAAGTAACAGTTATTTTCGATTTTTAAATTATATGTATTAGATAACAGAACGTTATTTTTTAAATCATACTTATAAAAGTCATTTGTATAAGTCGTAGTAAACTTTTGTTTGTATGCGAAAAATGTTAATAATTGTTAATTGAGAGATACGCTATAAAAATCAAAAATAATTGTTATTTTGGATTTATAATATAAAAATCAAAAATAATTGTTATTTTGGATTTATAATATAAAAATCAAAAATAATTGTTATTTTGGATTTATAATATAAAAATCAAAAATAATTGTTATTTTGGATTTATAATATAAAAATCAAAAATAATTGTTATTTTGGATTTATAATATAAAAATCAAAAATAATTGTTATTTTGGATTTATAATATAAAAATCAAAAATAATTGTTATTTTGGATTTATAATATAAAAATCAAAAATAATTGTTATTTTGGATTTATAATATAAAAATCAAAAATAATTGTTATTTTGGATTTATAATATAAAAATCAAAAATAATTGTTATTTTGGATTTATAATATAAAAATCAAAAATAATTGTTATTTTGGATTTATAATATAAAAATCAAAAATAATTGTTATTTTGGATTTATAATATAAAAATCAAAAATAATTGTTATTTTGGATTTATAATATAAAAATCAAAAATAATTGTTATTTTGGATTTATAATATAAAAATCAAAAATAATTGTTATTTTGGATTTATAATATAAAAATCAAAAATAATTGTTATTTTGGATTTATAATATAAAAATCAAAAATAATTGTTATTTTGGATTTATAATATAAAAATCAAAAATAATTGTTATTTTGGATTTATAATATAAAAATCAAAAATAATTGTTATATTTTTTAATTTTGCATAAAAATTGCAAATAAAAATTTATTTTCAAATTTGAGTTTCGGTGGAAAAAGGAAATCGATTGGTGTGTATTACTTAGTAGTAGAACATTTCCTTCATAGTGAATTTTTCCATGACAGTTTTCATTAATAACTCTTATGTTCGCTCCCTGATTTTAAGAATAACGGCCAAAATATTTCAGTTAGATTTGAAAATACCTCAAAAATTGATTAACAATATTTTCAGACCTTTAAAGTTTCAACTCTTCTTTTAACTGTGGTGAATTTTTTGAGAAAATATTTTTGGAAACTAATTTTATTCATAAAAAACTCGATGTAGGTATTTTCAAATCAGTTCAGCAGGCATAAATCTTTGATGATATTTTTCTGAAATATTTTTATAATATCTACACTTTATATTTCCAAAGGAAAACACTACCGATTTTTTTATTTTTTATTTTTTGTATGGAAAGTAATGCACTCTAATGTAAATACAGGCATATTACGCCACGCGTTTGAGCATGAATATGAATAGTATGCGTGCGTGCATCTTTGTATAAGTGAACGAGTAAAGTGTTTCGAAATTCTCATAGCAAGATTAAGGGAAGAAGTCAATACATATGTACAAGTTAAGTGGATAAGGGGTGGAGGATGAAGTACGCAAACAGTAATAGAGGCAGGGTGGGGAGCATAATTAAAATGCTTTATCGGCAAGCAGTTGCGCGTTTGATACGAACATCAAGAGGCAATAAAGTCGGCTAAGCAAATTGCATTGGTTGAGGGATGGCACCAAAATTAGAGGATATTCAGTTTGCCAAAAATAACAAAATCGAAGTGAAGGAATTACTTTGGCAAACAGCGCGCAAATGATAATATCCCGCTTGCAAGTATTTAGCGAACGGTTGTACATAATTTGCGGAAATACAAGGTAACAGCGTCGAAATTTATTGCCTAAGCATTAGCCTCCGATCAGATTACATCATTCAAATTTGGGTGGAAGTGATGAGTAAAGTAAGTAGTTGTAGTATTTATGGGTTTGACAACACTTAAATACTAAATTGATTTGATACACAATTGAACAGTAAATGTTGCTAAGAATTAAATATTAATTACAGCCAATAAAGTGCTATCTTTAGCTTGCCGTCGCTGCCTTTTTGGCTGTTGATTATTAAGTGATTTTGGGTGACTAAGCTTACTACACAGCGAAGCACTTAAGTCAATAAGTATAGATATGTACATACATACATATATACATAAGTACATGCATATTAGGAAATTGAATAAGGTGTTGGCAGTGTCAATTAACATAAAATTATGTACCCACGCAGGAATGGCATTAGTGCAAATAAATTCAGATGTACATAAATTTAAGTAAAACATTTGTAAATAAATCAAGGCAGGACAATTTGAGTTCGTACAAATTTGAAGTACGATTTGTAGTCATTAGAACGTTTGTTCGTAATGACTATCCGGGGAATTTTAATGACTTCTGCGTCAATGTATATGTACTTGTAACATCTTGCAAAGCCTACGCTTTTAACTGTGTGAGTTTTGATTAACGCTTAGTATTGAAACTAGATTTTAAGACTCATGCTTGTGGATGTGCACATTTAGGCGTTGCAACACTATTTACACACATATGAAGCGGCAAACACCTAAATAAAATATTAAGATTGGAGACCGTAACGAGTGCCTGTTTCAAGTATTTATAATAGAAAAAAAAAAATATATATATATATTAGAAACAAGAAAAACCGATAAACATATTCCACTTTGGATTTTAACTGAGCTCGCACTATGATATTATTATTCCTCGCCGTTGATATAATATGAAAACGTAAACAAAAAATTTTCCATCACATCTCAGCCCCAGTTAAAAAAATAGAGATAGTCATGTCTTAAGCGGCGTTTTTGACCTCGAAAGAAATATAGTAGGTATGTACAGTGACGAACAAAAGTATTGGCACAGTGAATTTTGCGCCATATATGCTAAGTTTTTTATTCTAATTTATTTTCGATAATTTTTTATAAAAATATAGTTAATTTTACACCAGAAAACGTAATAATAAAATTGCTAAACTTTGTGCAAAACTCAGGAAAATTCTTTAAATTTGCACACTAATTTTCAACTTTTTATTCAGATTTTTCAAAAAAAATTCAAAGTACGCAGTTTTATAGCCTATTCAAATTTAGTATAACAAAGTGCAAGTTTAAAGTTGCTAGAAAATCGCGTTGATTTTTGGCAATTTTTTTAGTGGAAGGTGTTGCTCATTTTCTCCATACAAAAAATAATTGTCGAATTACTTTGTATGGAAGAACTTGCGTGAAAAAAAATTACCAAAAATCAATGCGATTTTCTAGCGACCTCAAACTTACACTTTGTTATACTAAATTTGAATGGGCTATAAAACTGCATACTTAGAATTTTTCTAAAAAATCGGAATAAAAAGTTGCAAATTAATGTGCAAATTTAATGAATTTTCCTGAGTTTTGCACAAAGTTTAGAGATTTTATTATTATGTTTACTGGTGTAGAATGAACAATATTTTTATAAAAAATTATCGAAAATAAATTAGAATAAAGAACTTTGCATATATTGCGAAAAATTCACTGTGCCAATACTTCTGTTCGGCACTGTATATATTGCCGAAAAAAAATTTTGATATTTTTCGCAATGTATGGGATTTCAATCGTTTTCCGTTAATTCTTTATGAAAATATACAGGGACCCGGACTTTTATAATAAAAGTCATTAATAAAAGGTTATTTTTGGACTTTTATTTTATTTGAAATAAAATGATCGGTCAACCCGGACTTTTATTATTTTAGTCCAGCAATACAAGTTAAACTTACCCAAATATATTTTAGGGCCGAAATAAAAGTCCTTTTCTAATAATAAACAAGCAGTTCTCAAAATATAAGTATGTATGTTTGAAGGGCAGATAAATGCTAAACGTTACTTGAGAAAACGGTCCTTACGTAGTCCTGTTACATTTCTGTTCAGGAAAAATATGTTTCATTTTATGAAAGGTGAAGTTCTATTTATTGGAGTAGAAAATGAATTATGTATTAGAAACGATGTTGTCGATGTTTTTGGAACAACGACAATATCGGTTCAAAATTTGATGTTTGCCATCGATGCTTACAATTGTCTAACATCGCAAAATTTTCGATATGTATATCGATGTAAATTTTTACGATGCTTTATACGTCGACTTTATTGTGACTCTCAGACCATTAAAAAAGGACCAATCCGCCTAACAGATTTTGGCCGAGTTCAACAAAGCACGCCAGTCGTTTCTCTTCTGTGTCAACTGACGCCAGAAAATTACTAAATTTTTCATAGAATTTAAATAGGATTTAAGAAAGTGTAGAACATCGGAAACCATCGATATATACATAAAATGTGCATCGTTTGCAACGATATGTATATACCACATTTTGAAATTGAGTCATAATAAAAAATTGAGGAAGAAAATACCAGCAAGAAAATAAAGAAAAATACCAGCAATTCATGAAATAAATTTGTATAAGAAAACTTTTGAAGATTTTCCCCACTTGCATTATGTGTTGCGGCAAGAAGGACAGACATTTTTCGTATATACAAGAATGCAAATTAATACGTTTGATTACATTTTGTCAAAAATTGAGCCATTCCTTGAATAACGAATTGCAAACAATTAAATAAAATGTAAACAACTCACCACAGCAAGCGATTCATCTTTCAAAACAGTACCGCACAGTTTCACGCTAACCGCCTGCACAACGTCTTCATCTTCGTTGTTGTTGTTGTTGTTGTTGTTGTTGTAGCGGCTACTAAACACCGCTCGGGTCGGCTCATCCATCAACGTTGTCGTCTGTTTCAGCTAAGGGGAGGCCCAGGTAGTGCGCGACTTCAACGGGATCTGTCCATAGCGACAGAGGCGTTAGCTGGGTGGGGTTCTGGGGGCATACGAAGAAGTGCCGTGAGTCATATGGCGACTCTCCGAATGCCGGGCAGGCAAAGTTCTGCCCCGTTTAAGTCAGGTGGTTGTGTGCCAAGAATAGCATTCACAGGTCGTGAGTCTATATAACTCGGGACCGACTCCTTGTGAATGCCGTTCAGGGCCTGTCTGTATGCAGTTGGGTGCAGCGGTTGCCTCGCCTTGCAGAGCATTGTGTTGTGCTCCTTGATGGGGAGCATCTGGGCGTCATCGTGTAAGTGGTGTTGGGGCGACATCAGAAGGCATCCGGTCGCTGTCCGAAGTGCCGTGTTCTGGCAGATCTGTACCTTCATACACTGCGTCCTGCTAGACCCCGGCGACTAAACGGGCGCTGCATAATTTAGAACTGGCCGGCCAATTGCCTTGCATGTTGCCAGCAACGTTTCTTTGTCTTTGCCCCAGGTGCTGCCGGCTAGCGACTTGAGGACATTGTTGCGGCTCTGTACTCTGACTGACAAACCGAGCAGATTGTCGAAGGGACAGTGTGTGGGTATGGTAGTGTTCGTATGTGTGTCTATTGTTGTGTCATGTTGGGGTGTGGGTGTGTTGGTGTTGTGCTGCTCGGGCGAGTGGCGGTTTGCCGTGGATGCTGTCCGATTCGCACAGCATGGGGCCACGAACGACGTGGTCCATTGCCGGTGCGTATGTAGGCCCGCGCAGTTGCGGAGATGACTTCACCCGTCACAGATGTTGCACCTGACCGAGGTGCAGTTTGCATGCAATCGTCTTTAGCATACGCAGCAGGTGTATATTTCTGGCCCTGGGTTTGACTCTATGCCAGCCCTGAGCAAAAGGATACGGAGCAGATGAAGCCCCATTGTCGAACAACGTTTAATGGATTTCGCCGACCTAAACATGGTTAGATAGCCGAAATAACAGCCCTTGGTCGGGTAAACCCCGAGTCATTCCGAGTCAATGTCTTCTTCATCTTCGTCTTCGCCTTCGCTTGCACTGTTATTACTTTCATATGTTTACTACTGTACTCTTTTTCGTCTTTGACCTCGTCTTCATCTTCGGCTTCGCTTCCACTCTGTCTGCAAACTTAATCAAGGCCAGAGGCTGAAACGAGATGTTGCCCGCCAAACGAAGCTCGAAGGCGAAATAGCGTAGAGCCTCCAATTCTTCACGGATTTTAGATTTTCCTCTTTTTTTAATAAACTAGACTGAATTCCTAAAAGATCGCTCAAACTCCATTTTTGAATTTTTATTTGTTTATAATTTATTTATTTTTTTTTGCAAAGTGCAGAGAAAGAGCCAATCGATTTTCCTTTTATTTTTAATGAATGTTCCCCAAACCAAAAAAATTGCACAAGAAAAATTTTAAATGTTATAATCTTTTTTTTTTTTTTGCTGACGGTGCTTCACCTCTTCCACCATCGTAAATTTTGCTGTAAATGGCAGCAAAAAAACATTAAAAATCAATGCGATTTCTGGACCATTTAAACAGTGCACTTTTTCATACTAAAATTTAATTGCATACCCAAAACTTTCCTCAAAAATTTTGTTTTGGTGACACTTTTTTATAACATTTAAAATTTTAATATTGCATTTTTTCGTTTTTAGGAAATCCTATAAATGTTTTAACTAGTTTCTAATTATAACATTGATTAACAGGAACCTAAGGATCGATTTTCTTCAGAATTGCTAATTTCTCTGCGCTTTGCATTAAAACAATTAATATAAACAGATAAAAATTTAAAAATCGAGGTCGAGCGATCTCTTAGGAATTGAGTTAAGTTTATGTATTTTAAAAGAAGAAAATCCAAATCGGTTAAAAATTGGAGGCTCTACGCTATTATGAACCCTACGTTTTGGTTTCAGGCCACTGTGCGACGGTATTTCAGTTTAAGTAACTCATACGCAGTGGTACACTATTTTCTTTGTTTAGAAACTGAACTGTACAAGCAAGTAAAAAAATGAAGTACAAATTATTTTTGATGAAACTGTTTTCTAAAAGATTTGAAAAATGACAATTCTCGGTTAGGTTCTTGCCTCGGTGTTGTAGACCCGACTGTCGCGGAAACGCTGTTGTTGTAAAAAAATTAAAATTTAAAGGAAAAGCTTTTAGGAACCTGCCGAAGTGACAGTCCTTAGCCGTTCCCACGACAGTCGGGTCTACGTAACCGGAACGACCCAGATTTGTATATGGCCAAGGAATGTCGCTCTAGCAACAATCCCCAAAAACTCTTTGGGCAATTTGTGCACGGTGCAGATTAGAGCGATACGATACGCGATATGATAGGCGATGCGATAAGCAATACGATATAAAAGTGACATCGACATGCTGAAAACTGTGCATACTTGCACTGCGGTGACATACAGTATCGGTCATATCTATAGCACGTCATTTCAAAGTGATATTGTGTGCCACTTATGCTTATTTATTTATTTTTAAGAATTTTCTATTAAAATACAGTTCTTTCTCTAACAAACCCCATATAAACCCAAGTGTAACAATTTGTAGAAAACTTAAAAAAATTGCAACAAATTTTCACCTAAGTTTCAAACTTTTTTCTCGGAAGTGTTAGAATTTTTTTGAGTACACAGTCACTGCAATTTTAGTCTGATAATGTGCAAATTTCAAGTGGCTACAAATTACCGTTAATTTTTTAGAATTTTTTTTTGTCGCATTGGCTTTCATATAAGGAATAAACTCAATTTATTTGTATATGGAAGAAAACCGCAACACCTTTGGCGAAAAAAATTCAAAAAAATCAACGGTAACTTTCAGTCACTTGAAACTTGCACATTATCAGACTAAAATTGGTTGGGCTATACAACTGTGTATTCAGAAAAATTCAAACGCTTCCGAGAAATAAGTTTGAAATTTTGGTGAAAATTTGTTGCACTTTTTTGAAGTTTTCTACAACTTGTTAAACTTGGGTTTATTTGGGGTTTGTTAGAGAAAGAACTGTTTTTTAATTGAAAATTCTCAAAAATAAATAAATAAACATAAGTTACACACAATCTCACTTTGAAATGGCGTGCTATAGATATGACCGACACTGTATGTACATATATCGCTTGCGTATCGGCCGAGGTACACAGTTTCCTCTCACTCCGCATATAATTCCTTCAAGCATCTGATCATCATTCCACATACGCTCTGTACTACTTCAGAATACCATAAACAAAAATATTTATTTTGAATAAGTTACAAATCGGAAATGCTGTATGTAACAAATAATAGTTTATGGCAATAAATGATTTCACATGGCTGCATATCTACAAATGTATTTATACATAAGTTAAATAAAACCCGGGCTTTCGTGTAAAAATAAAAATATAGGTATCAAAATTGAAGTACAAAATTAGCAAGGTCATTTCATCACGCTATGCTCGCATACAAAAGGCTAATCAAGTAACCGTGAGAACCATGAATGTGGAATCTTATTTTGCAAGGCATAAAAACGCACATAAAAATATAAACACACATGGCAAACATAAAATGCTAAATACTAAAGTGCTAAAATAAAATGAATGCTATAAAATTCGACATAAACAACGCTCTTAACAAAGCCAATTGTACGGTACATACATACATACATAGGTATGTGCGCCTGGAGCTAGAGAGGAGGCGGAAAGTCAAGGGTTAGCTCAGTTGCACGAAAGGGAACTGTTGGCTGCAACTCGATTTTGCATGCAATCATCGTGGCACCATATTTGCATAATTGCTTTTCGCTACACACTTACATGAATACACACAACCACGCTGACATTCACGTATGTTTGTATATGAATGTATATATATGTATTTGCATGAAAATGTATGGTTGCACGCTTGCTTCTCTTGTAGGGAAAACACTTCAAAATGCCAGCATGCTGCATGCAAAGTGTGAAAGCAACACCAAAGGGATGAAAGGTATAACGAAAGTGAAAAGTGAAAAAAATGAGGAGAAAGGTTAGGGGAATAAAAAAAAACAGGTCTAGGTGAGGCCGCGCACTCAGCTCGCTGGTTTAAAAGGAGAAACTGCTAAAAGTGACAAATGTGCTTCGCAGTTGAAATATTTCGACTTTTGTAAGGGTAAGACAGTGAAAATGTTATCCATTTTGTATACAAGAAACCTTCAGCCCGCACCACAAGTTCATTGAGAAATGTTTGCAGCTTATTACTTTCGTTTACGATTATGACGTTTAATTTTTAATTTTTTATTTTTTTATTTTTTATTAATTCAAAGCAGATCAACGGAAATATATGGGTTTAAATGAGTTCTACGCTCTTTTCGATTGTCTGTTACGTTTTGATAACAGCTTAAATGTTGGCGAGCGTGATATAGAGGTCATATGCTCTCACCGCTTGGTATTAATTTATACGAATGCTTTGCAGATTTTTGGTGCAGCGATTGCTATACCCATCCTTTTAACAATTGGGACAGACACGAGGTGTGTTTTTTGTGAAAATTAAAATGATATGCGTCAATATTGGACAATATTGTTGGTTAAATACCTCGTAGATTAATACTATTATTTATGTGCAAAAAAATATATATATGTGTATGTATATACTATGTAATACATATCTACATACATACATATGCACTTAAGTAGATAAATGATAAATATGTGCCTGATGCTCAAGGTCATAAGTATGTACATATGATATGATATGATATGATAGATAGTTAATTGCTCGTAGCAACTGTTACATTCAAAATCATTACTTAGCCCCATTGACTGATTCATCAATGTTCCACAAACGCAACTACATACAATATACAAATAATGAGCATAGGACATCTATACAGTAGATACTCACCTTTTAGCACCCTCTTCACCTTCCATAAGCTGCTCCCCACTAACGCCAGCCGCATTCGCAGTTTGGTCTGCGCCTGCAGCTGGTGCTGTTGCTGCTGTAACGGCAGCAGCGGATGCTTCCGGAGCGGCAGCAGCATCCTGGGTGGGTGCAGGCACATCTTCGTCGGCTTGACCGCCTTTAACGGCGCCTACCAACGAAGTGAATTGATTTGTAAGACCAGAGAACATACTTGACCACTAGCTTTTTGTTTGCTTCTTTTACAAATTCCGTTTATTGCAAAATATTTTCGCAAAGTTGCACTTACTGGCACACCAAACGATGAGTTTATGTATTGGTGGGAGTATGTGGCTCTAAGTAAGAAATTTTGTTGTTTCTAATACAGACTCTTTGACGAGGGTCTGATTATAAAGTTAAGGTAGTATCTAGTGCGTGGAAGAGCAACGAAAACGAATGGTGGTTCGCATGCAGATGTGATTTTGTTCTTAGTTTTCTTAGTTCGTTTGTGGGTGGTCGATTTGACACGCGCGTCACGAAATTTTTGGAATGCAAAAAGTAGGTACCCTGAATGAGAAATCAGGGGTTGTTTGTTCGCGTGTAGCACAAGTTCTCACGAATCTCTCGCGTTTTACGAACACTTTTGAGTTGAGCACTACAAATTTTTTGCACCTGAGTCGCTGTGGCTGTTGACTACTTTGCAGATTTTACTTTTTCAACGTTTTTCCAATTTTTTTTTTTTTACTTTTTTCAAATGTGAACTTTTCAATGTTAAAACGTTTATGGCCGACTTTAATTTGCGTTTACTAGTGCACGATAGTTACGAGATTTTCGCTTTTATTACCTTTCGACAGAAAATTTTGCGAGGTGTAAGTGGCAATTTTTTCACTTTGTTTTATTGAAGAGCCAATTACAAATCGATAAATTTGGAAGTATTAATTTCAATCTGGGCTTTCTGAAACGAAATAGATATGGCAAATATTATGTAAAAGCCGTTTTAAAAACGCTTTCCTTTTTTTACTTTAATGTTGTTTCAACTGAAACTTAATATTTCTTAAAAGATTTTCACACTTTAATCGATATTTCGCGCAATACGTTCAAAAACGCGTACTATAGTATATAGGATTTCTGAACTGTAGTTGCTGGTATCTCTTTGGCCACTGCTTTACAATGCTGCTTTCTGACACAATATGGAACTCTGACTTTAGAGACTATTCAATTTTTGCTTCCAACTTCGACGAAGGTCCTCTGAAAACTGTCGCTGCAAAGGAATTATATTTGCTCCAAAGCAATAGTTCGCTGCAACCGAGGGTTGTTGCCACGGACACTAAATGGCTCTTGTGGCAGAAAAATCTTCTCACATTGGAATTTCTGCGCAGCTATTCATGCAGACCGACGACAAATGGAAACTTTGGTCTTGTTTATGACGCCCACTGTGGGTGGTTTATGTACAAGGGATTCTTGTACGTGTACTTTGTGCTGGAATTTCTTTCAAGCTTTGACGTTTGCACATGTGCAATAACTTTAAGCTGTGTTTCAAACGCACTATACCTATTAAGAACTTGTTTAAAAACAAAAACAGTTCTGAATTTTTAATTGTTAATAGAAATGCTATATTTACACAATTGGAATGCTAATTTTTGCTCCAACTTATTTTGTTGTGTTTATTTTTTCTTTCTAATCAGAATCAACAGGGTTGCATGCGCAGATAAAGTTTTTTCATCAAAGCATAATCGATACATTTCATTACTTGAACATATCAAAAATGTTTTTAGTTACATAATTATTACATATATCTATGATAAAACCATGGCATATGTTTATAGAAGTAAACCATTCATTTTTCAGTGTACTTACCTTTTCGTTAAAATTTCGTTTCATGCGTTTTCATTTCAATATCTGCGTTAACATTTTATCGATAACAGGTATCGTAAAGTTTCTTCATTACCCAGGGTCTTCACGTTGCGTCTAGTGGTAGCAGGCATGACTGCTTTGGAATGATGTTAATGAGCCCATAGTCTAATAGATGCACGGACTGAATATATTTTAAAAATTAGTTTATTGGTGTTATCCACGGTGTTCTCATGACACGCTATTACCGGAACCACACAGATTTATTTCTTCCGAGTCTAGTGGCACTCCAAACATTTTTCTGGTGTTCTTAGCTTTTAAAATTTTCAGCGTGTATTTGTGTAAATTTGACGTTACCACCAAAACAACTCCAAGTTTAAATTGTTCGCCCCATGTTTATTCCGGCAAGGAATTTGATTTTTTATATTTATGTCAATGTCCTTCGGACACAGTAACGAGTACGATTATTTTGCTTATTATATACCGATGGCTGAGTGGAAGAACGCCCCATATCGGCCTCCGGTGTTCAGAATTTGGTTGAAGAATGTCCAATCTCAGCAAAGCGGCAGTTGATGGGATGAATTTGAACAAATTCTGAGATAGGGCGTTCTTCAACAAAATTCTAAGTGGCTTTTCTAGTAGCAAGACAAATAATATTTAGCGTAATTTTATAACTATTCGTCTTCTTTATTCGCTCAACAATTAGTTGCGTGTGGCAAAGTAGCTTAGGTCAGAGACTGACTTTAATATAATGCACCATTCCGTTGTTTAAACAGGGAATATTTTGATGAGACAATAAGTAAATTGCCTTGCTAGAATGTCTTTTACGATTATTAACTTCGATGGCTCGGCTTCAGTGCGTAATTGGTGGCTATCACACAATCCATTGGAGTCAGAATTTCTGGCAAATCTACGAAAAGGTGATCACAGAATTCGAATCGCCCGAACGTATGTATTCAAAGTATCTGTGGTAGCCCTGATTATACTCAAGCTATCTCGACTTAAACTACTATGGCACACGACCACTGGGTTATATCTTAACAGTATAGTACATACCCGTAGTCTTTGAGTTTTTGCACAAACTAAATGTATTCATGAAGCAAAACAAGCAATTTAATATTTTTTTTTTTATCTATAAAGGAACTTTGTATGGGTGAAAGTTGAAGATGTAATTATGAGTGGGATTACTTTTCTTCAGCTTTCGGACATAATCTTTGACATATTTACAATATTCAATTGTTTCAATTTGTACACAAAAACAAAGCGGTAAACGCCACATATTCATCTATTGTCATTATTTGTCCTTCCTCTGTGATGGCTTTTGTGTTTGCTTTGTTTACATTTTGCATTGTTTTTGCATCGCTATTTCAAACCCTTATTTTTTCGACTTACGTTAAATTATTCTAGAAAAATAAACCTATTTATAGACACCTAAGAATTATGCACCACATCTTGAAAGCGTCATCATCCTTCACGCCATTGCAACTCATCGCGTTACATTTTGTTTTGATCGCGCTGCATCCATTTGGTGTTTCAGCTCCTGGTCAATGCGTTCCTTAGCGCGAAACACTTTGGATTGCAGATAAAATGAGCCACCATTCGATTTTTCGTTTACAGAAAAGAGATGTTCATAGTTTTTCACAATCCTCTCTAGATCATTTAAATCATCCAAATTTAATATTTGTTTCGCCTCTTCCAGTGTCATGCCTGCAATTCGTTTTAATTTCTCATTATTTACGTAGTAAGTATGTAAGAGATTTTAAAATATACCAGTTCTAGCATTAGCTTCAGCTCGCTTCTCGCCTTGCTGTCCGCCACCTCCACGTCGCGCCGCCTCCTGTGAAGCAGCAATCTCTTGCTTAAGCGCTTTCGCAAAAGCGCGACCGATAGCTTGTCCGCCAAGTACAATTATCTGTGCCAAATACTTAGCCATAATTTAGTCGCTGTGTAGCCCAAAGCAGCTAATAAGTTGCCTACGTTTTTTTTAGTTTCCGTCCAAAAAGAAATATTGTGAAATATATCGGCGGAGCCTGCTGGCTATTCTATTAAATTGCCTGTTTATTATTTGACATTACACAATCGTTTCTAACCTCAAAAATGCGGTTGGTTGTCAGATGTTTTTTGGTACTGCCATTGCCAGTGTGGCTGCGTCGGTTGGTAGCTACAGGGTGTGTCAAAGTTTAGATAATGGGTATCGTTCGGGGTTTTTACTTTCGATGTGCTATTTTTGGCACTTATTTTTAAATAAAATTCTTCCGTTTTGTATGTTAAGTTGCACTGTCATTTATTATTGATACATACGTACACATTTCATTCTAAATTTAATCGCAAATAATTTATAAAAACAAAACAAATTCTTACGCTACAAATTGTTTTACCAAATTTTTTAATTCGTATAATTTTTACATAATTAAATGTTTTATTCTTTATATACAAAATTTAACACATTTAACTGCATAAATATTTAATAAAAATAAGAAAGATATTTAATACAAATTACAAAGATATTGAAAATCTGCGGCGCCAGTGGGTTTTCTGGCTTTTATAGTTCACAGAAATTTAAAGATTATATAAAAGCAATAAAAAGGCAAGAACAAAAAGGAGAATAAAGCAGTAGCTCAGCGATATTCTTTTATATTATTTTGGTATGAAAATGAAGAACACTGTTTACTACATATTTTGTTTCTGTATTTTTGAAAAATTTTGCAAATAATTGCTTTATGCCCGATTTCCACTAGACATTGTGATGTTAAAAAAAATTGGTGTCATTCAAAAAATGCCAAGTGGAAATGAAGTTAATGACATATGTATTTATGATATATATATATGATATGATATATATATATATAACATTGGGCCACGAATAGTTCTTAATGCTCATCTTTGTCATTCAAATTTTAGCCATTTAATGCCTAGTGGAAATGCAGCCTTAGAGTGGAACCGAACATCACCTTTTTTTTTAGGTGTTTAGAGCTTTTCAGGCTTTCGGCGTTTTATTCAGTTATGCGATTTATAAGCTGATTTATTGCTGACCACCAGAGAAACTTAGAATGATGAAACATATGATTAACTGAGCTAAAATAATTTCTATAGAGTGCAGAGTTTTTGACCCTATCGAGTAGAATAAAAAAAGCCGTGAGCACCAGGTACTCATAACATTTGATGTGCAAACATCCGCATACGCCTTGGCAAATCATTATGCGATTTTTCATATATTTTTCCGTGTAAAAAACTGTGGCAAGAATTTGTCACTGATACAGAATAGAAGTTACATGCATAAATATATTAGTCGTGAACTAGACCCGAAGTGATCCTCAGCTAGTCCCCAAGTGGTCCTGAAATAGCCCTGAACTAGCCTTTAAATGTCTATTTGTACACACAAGAACCAATAACAGATTTTTTGCTGGGTTAACGCAAATTTTACACATGCCCAGAGCTGAAAGCGCAGTTCCACAACAAGCTTTTCAAGCTTTCAGCGCTCTATTCAGCTGTAAGGTTTATATTACCACTTCAGCGCCAAAAGCTACAACACCTGAAAAACTTGTTGTGGGGTTCTACTATAAAAGGTTTACACATCAAAGATAAGTTCAACTAATGAAGTTCTAGTAGAGAGAACTTACGAAAGCTTTATAGCAATAAAATATAAAATTTCAACTAACATGCTTTTCTTCCAGCCTAAATTTTCCAACTTTCGAGTCAAATGAAATCAAATCCACATTGTTGAAAGCTCAAATCTACATCTATATATTGCCTCTTTTCATTTCTCGCTGCGCACCCTCCGGCGCCAACAGCGCAGTAATCCCTATGTCCCAACAAAAAATTTGCCCTTTTAACAAAATCCCGGATTTGTATGTTCTATAACACAACGCTTGCAATACTTCTTCACCGCCCGATAACCCTCAATCGATATCTGACAATCCTGTATGTTCAGCTGCTGAAGACCGCGACAGTAATAGGCGATGCACTGCACGCCCCGGTCCGTAATCATATCACAATTCCGTAAGCTGAGCTTCTTCAAATTTGGACAACTTTCGGCGAGTGCACGCAGCCCCGCATCGCTGACATCACACTTGCCGATGTCGAGCGCGCGCAGGCGCGGACAGGAGTGAGCCAGCACAGTGATGGAATCATCGCTAACCGCTTCGCAGCCACGCGCATTCAGATAGCGTAACTTATAGCAGCGACGCGCGATCACCTTGAGGCCAGCATCGGAGACGCGATCACACTTCGCCACCGAGAGGTAACGCAGTATTGCGCCCAGTTTGGCGAGTTCGTAGAGACCAAAATCGGTAATGTTCACGCAATCGGATATGCTGAGCTCCTTGAGTGCGACGCAAAAGCTTGGCACGAATTTGAGGCCGGCATCTAAAAGGTTGGAGAAAGTGTGAGCTTATGTTGTTCTGTTTGTGGCGATAAGTGCATGATGGTATGTAGCAGAAACTTACCTGTGATTTTGATACAGCGCCTAAGGTAGAGATAGACCAGCTGCGGACAGTTTTTCACCACGATCTTAAGACCTACATCGTCCAGCACAATGCAGTCGGTAAGGTCTAAGTACTGCAGCAGCAAGCGACGTGGCTGTTCCAAGTTCGGATGTGTGCTGATGCTGAGCACTTGACTGCAGCCTGAAAAGAAAATGTAATAAAAATTATTTGAAAGGATCTCACAGTTTATGGATACGGTTCGGTATATATACTTTTCATCCCGCTAAGTAACCTGCGCACTCAGCTCTTCTTCGCTTCTACATCGCTTCGGTCTTAATTACTTCCCATAGCCGATCTACTTCACTTACCTGTCACATCCAGATGCTGCAAGTTGGTACATTTCGTAAGCACATCCATCAGCGCCTGATTGGACACCTGCACGCACGTCTGCAGCTGTAGATGCGTCAGCTCTGGACAGCGTCGTGTCAGCAGCTGCAAACCTTTGTCCGATATGCGGCAACCCTCGGAAAGCATAACTCGCTCCACCTCGGGGCATGAGCCATTGCATGTTTGTCCGCACAGCTGTCGAAAGATCATTTTCAGCGTCTTATCGCCATTCAGATGTTCACCTTTGAGCGAAATCACCTTCCATAGTGTGGGCCGCCACGCGAGTTGATCGAAGCGTCGACAAACGCGCGCCAAAATGCACAATTCGCAACTATCGAACCAATTGAAAATCCGTAACACAACTTCATCGGGCAGCCGATCGAAGAGTGGACCAGAGCGAAAAATCTTTTTGTTCCACGGTGGCGGCGCGACATTGTCATTGTGTCGCGCGCGTGTTACCGCTGTTAGCGTAGTTGTCGACGGCGGTGGATGGTGAACGATGCTATGCGTTGTGATTGTGTTCGGATGATGACCGGTTGGCGATGGCGAAACAAGCGTGGCATAGCCCTGGTCTAGACTAGGTGAGAAGCGACCGATGTTGCAGAGTCCGTCGGAGAGGCTTTTCACTTTGGTGTGATGGAAACGTTGATCGAGCGCATGGTTGGAGGAATTGTTATTGTTGTTTGAATTGGAAAAATTATCCA
The DNA here is from genome assembly GCF_001687245.7 of Rhagoletis zephyria. Classification (NCBI taxonomy): domain Eukaryota; kingdom Metazoa; phylum Arthropoda; class Insecta; order Diptera; family Tephritidae; genus Rhagoletis; species Rhagoletis zephyria. The sequence goes on from NW_016157482.1 coordinate 264,854, forward strand.
AATGATTGGATGAGCTGAAAGCGTCTGCCGGCGAGCCAGTGCGATTGAGCAAATAACGATCGGAGCCACTCGTTTCGCTGGGACTGGATGTGCGATGTCGCAAGTAGTGCGCGTCTGCAAGGAAAGAAAACATAAATGTGGAAATAAGAACACTGCGTAACCTAAATCTAAAATATACATTTTCCCGTCACTCACCTGTTAGCCGTTCGCCGCCATTGCTGTAATTGCATATATTGCGCAGTCCATCCTCGAGGAAATAGCGCTCATTTTGAAAATGGTTCGCCTCTGAGCCCAGCGGCAGCGCGCGTATCGCATTGCCCAAATAGAGCGCATCCATTTTCTTTTCTAAAAAGTATTGTACATTACGCGCTGTATTTCCATTGATCGCACCCGCCACCGTCGGCACACTGCAACGTCCACCCTGATGTCGTGTTATACGTGCGGCTGATGTGGCACTACCATGCGATCCACTACGCGGCAGTTGAAACATTTCTGGCAGCGCGTGATTGTGTTGAGCCGACGCAGCTGCAACGGCAGCAGCATCTGCATCTTCCTCAATATCGACCAATTCATCGAGCAGTCCATCTACAGTGCCACCTTGTTGTGATGCCGATGGTGTATAGATGATGTCGTCCGCGTCGATGCTGAGGTCTGGTGAGGTGCGGGACATTTGATAGACTTGCGGATCGAGTGGACTGGAACTCAGCGGATGATGATATGGCGGCTGATGATGGCCCGTAAGGGAATCGATGACGGCGCTGCTGTTGCGGCCCAACGATGCCAGGGGGCATTCTAGGCTGGTGGGTGGTAGCGGCCGGCGTGCGGTCTGGTGTGACATGCTGACCTGGCGACGGCGGCAATGTGTAGAATAATGGCGGTGCTGTTGCACGCGACAATAGCAACAACGACGATAAGTGGTGTGCGTTGGAGAGAGACTACAGATGGCGGAGAACTGGAAAGATGGCAAAATAAAAAAAGATGTGGGATTAATTTTCATGTAGTTTTATTTGAAAAATTTAAATAGAATAGTTAGCGCTATTAGAAATATTGAATGTTATCGGCTTTTTTGCAACATCAACACCTCCATTGCCCAAAGTAGCACGCTTTCCGCTGGCTATTCTTAACTTATTGCGTTTATGGGCTGCCTGTATGCGTGCGAACATTCAGGCATACATATCACTGTAAGTAAATACATAAATATGTATGTATGTATATACGAGTATGCACGTGCGTATTTGCTTCGGTAGTACTAGGCTACATTTGAATTATAACGTACTCATTTCCGTTTCCTGCTTTCTACCTACGCTAACGAGAAGTGTGAGCGTTAATGGTTAGCGCTTTAGGAATAAGTATATGTATATGTATTTTTTATGCTCGTAGCATTAAAAATAATTGACTTGCAAAGAAAACCAATAGAATAAGTTTAATTGATATTGTTTTTAGTACAAATATAACAACTAATTTTTTTAAATTGCTGGCAGCGCTGTTACGCTGCATAAAAGGAACGTTCCATCACTACTTTAGGCCAGGTTATCGCGGTCGTCTACAAAATACCCTTAGGCTCAGAGCCCATTGCGATGCCGGCTGTGGGGTCAGCAACTCCTAATTCCTTCTAAACACATTTTAAGTTCTCACCAGTTTAAGAAGATCCCTGATTTTCACGCACCTAAGGTCCTCCAAGTTGTCGAAGAATCATCTAGCTGAGTAGACTGGAGAGTCTCCGTCTGGATAGAGCAAGGCACTGGCACAACAGGCAAAGTATATTTTCCTTCTCTTACGATTCCTTTCTATGTCCCAGTGTTACGGAATCCATATGACCTTTGGACGAAATGATACAGCCATCTCGTTAATCAATGTGCGACTTTTAATAAATACCATGGAGATTGTCGAATGCTTCGTGAGAGTTTTGATTGCCGTCGGGCTGTCAGTGAATATAAACCTAGGGTATCATATCACACTTTAGCAGATTTGTGGTCCTGTCGATTGCCATCAGTTCAACCTGAAGTTGTGCGGCAGTGGTCCGGAAGATGAACGACAAGGGAGATTATCAGAGTTTTGAGCGTCTCGTTTGCATTCTTTCTTTAATGGTAGTATGGACGTAAACGCTATACTGAGAGCAGAATTCGGCAGTGCGTTGTCCACCAGACCAGGAAGAACCGAAAACTCTGTAAGTATCCTGCCACGACTGTAACTATGTAGTACTTGACCACTTATTTAGAATATTCATTCGAATTGTTGCAGCACTTATGACCTGTTTGGCATATAGGTCTACCAGAAGAAAATTCAGTAGAGCAGACAGTGCTTCGATGGTGTTGTTCTCTCTGCAGCCTTTGGAATCTGTCCATATTTTTAAAGTTTACCGCCCTCGTAAGTTACCACTATGCCGTGTATTATTTTGGGTTCCATGCCCCATCTTTTTCCGATTGACCTGCTGCAGGAATAAAATTAGTGCTACCTTTGATTTGGCTCTGACCGTAAACCTTTTTATTGTTGATACAGAGTGTGCTGCACACCATGTCTCTGATACGCCCTTCTATTAGTCGCTCTACGCAAAATGTATAGAAAGCTTAAAAGGCCTTTGTCCGCAGGCAAGATAGTGCACATCACCGCTCTAGAGATTTTAGCAAGAAAGATGAGCGACTAATGCCCTTTTAACATAGGAACGCATTCAATTCCAGTTGGAAATATGGTGCACCTTGTGATTATAAGGGAACGCACTGATATAGAATGGGCTTGCCGATGAATGACAACTGCCGCAACTCTCGAGAGCTTCGAGCTGTACTTTTTCGACTGCCTGTCGGATCTAAGCACAATCAACACTGAGCCATCTAAATGGCATTACAACGGCCACCCTTATGCTTAATTTTGGCACAATTCGACCTGAATGAGGGCAGTCACAATAACCTAACCTAATCTACTATTCGGTTTTTGACAACCTGGGCTCCGTATGTCACAGATTTTTACTTATCATCTGCCAGACCAGCATCCCCACTCCTCTTTCCAACTTTGAGTCATCGGAATTCATGGAAGGCAAGAATTCCATTCTTTCTTCGTAGTAAATCGTATAGGAATCCTGCAGTGGAAGTCTCTGAAAGGCACGAAAACCCGTTATGGCGTCCTCTCTCTTTCTTTAAAGGGTTCCTCCTACGGGCGCTGTTTTGAGCATCTCTGGAGTATATCGACTACCCCTACCTGAAAAAAATTACAGTACTCAAAAGGGCTAAATTTGTGGTTGATGGAGAGCTCCCTCAAAAAAGTACAACAATCCAATAATTTCTGGCCAGTCATCCCAAGTGGGGAGGGAGTGCCAGTTAGTTTCTATGACGATTTATAAAATTGTTTTAAGCTCAATAACGGCTCAAAAACCTCGAGGATCTTGAAACTCTTTCTTAAAAAAAAATTTCTCCAAGTTTCAAGCTGTCAAGTTTTACGCATTTAAAAGAGCCTATTATAATAAACGAACCTACTTGAATGCGAAAAAATTGGGGAGCAAAGCTGCCATAGTAAAAAAAATTTAGCTATTGTTTTCCTTAGCGAGATGCAGCACCAAAAGACGGATCTTTACATGGCAATTCTGGCAATATCTTTAAACTCACCACTATCTTTCAAAAGACAATTTTTTCGTAAGTAAATATTTCAATTCTGGCAACCATATTGAAAGCTCTTTTTTGTATTTCAGAAAGATCTAATAACGAGTAGGTCTTAGCGTTATTCTGTTCGTCTGTTAGCAGTAAGTCTTCTAAAAATTAAATTATGTAAGTAAACAATACATATTTTTCTTTTTAAAACAATAGAAGTTATATTAAATTTCGTTTAAAAAATGAAACAATTTACGAAATAAAAATATATATTTTTTAAGAAAAATAAATTCTTATGAAATTAAAATATGTATATAAATATTTGGTTTTAAAAAATTAAATCAAAAACTAATAGAAAATTAAATTAAAACAAGGAAAAAATAAATAAAATAAGTTCCAAAAAGAATATAATCTAAGACTAAAGGAAGATTAAATGCAAAAGTTACAAATAAACAAAAAAAAAAAAAATAAGTTTCTAAAGTTAAACGAAATAAAAAAAAAAATAGTTTTCTTCTTAAAAGAATAAACTTTAAAGACTAAAAGGAAATTAAATTAATGCAAGACAAAAAAATAAATAAGAAACAGAATAAAATATTTTTCTAAAAGTTAAACGAAATTTAAAAAATTTAAAATTTTCTTTTAGAACAAAATCTAAATTAAGAAAAAAATATATTTTTCTTTTGAAAACAATTATCTAATGGAAAATTAAATAAAATACAAATTATTTAAAAGGAAAAAATCAGAACTCGGATCTCTCGAACGGCATGTCAGAGCTTTCTTCATTTGGCCATTGCGACATTTCGAACATGTCCTAGCAGTTTTTATTAAAAGAGCTTTTCATCATCATAGTTAGCAAGGGAGCTTTTTCTGCAATACTTTCGTGTCAGAATAAACAAAATCTTTCAAACTTTCAATTGTCTTATAAAAAACTTGCAACTAATTTTTTTATTAGTCAGAAGTGCCCTATTACTCGCAGTCGATGTTGATAATCACCCTGTAAGCGCCAAATACTAAAAAAAGTCCTCCAGTTTTTCTTTTCACCTTTTTGTTTTGCGCTGAACTTACAACAAAAAAAAGCCTGCCACTACTAGCAACAGCAATCTCATTGCAGCGATCTCTCGCACAACACAAAAACACATCGATCTTACGCGGCTATGGCAGCATAAAAATTATGGGGCGCTACAGTGGCTCACTGCGATTGCAAGCTTATGAGTTGTTGTAATTGATGCACTGATGTTGTTGCTATTATTGCTGTTGCTGCTATTTTGCATTAAACAATATATGCAAATCGGCAGACAGCCATGCCGGTCGATACGCTGCGCAGCAAGAACGCGCGTTACAGATCTACATGTGTACCAACAGACCCCTATATACGTACATACATATATATTTTATACATACATACATTTAAGTGCAAAAGCGACGTGCCACAATAAGTGCAACAACGACAGCAATAACAATAAAAATAAATAAATAGGAACAAATGATTTTCTGTTGTTGTTGTTGCTGCTGTTGAAATAATAGTACCGGCAAAATTGCGCCAGCTGTTCATAGTTGATTCGACAAATTCGATCAGCAGCAGAAAGGATGCAAAAAATTATTTTGTATAAGTAAATAAATTTGCTGCCACAATTTGCAACACTGCCGCCTCACACAGACGCATGGGAAGTTTGAAATTTTACATGTAAATTCTGCTGATGGCACTCTACTGCCATTTGAGCTATCGATCGTGCACGCTGTCGCCTTCATTTGCTACCATTTGCTCCTCTGCTGCGACGAGAGACACAACCTTGAGTGCTGGCGGTGGTAAGGAAGTAAGGAAGGGCAATGCACTGCCACAAATGCATATATGTATATATAGCCAGGTATGTAGGTACATGCTTTAAATGCATATTCCATGCTCATTATTTTGATGCATTTTATGTGCCGCAGGCTTACGCATACCAGAGCATATGTACATATGTATGTATGAAGGTAGGCATGTTGGCAGCCAGCGCAACAATAATGATGGCAAGCCGCATAGCTGATCAACGACAGCAGTAGCATCAAATGCAACACTGAATTTGCAACACGCAACTCTGCTGCGGCAAAGCGGTGCGCGGCAGTATTGAAAGTGGAATTTCCTGCGCTTCATTCGCCCCTTTTGCCAAGCAACTGTTAAACCTACAATGGCAGAGCGTTGCATTGGCGCTGGTTGCATTCTCAATGTTCGCAATTACATGCTTGCTTAGCGTTTTCCCACATTTTTATATATGTACATAACTATACCTATGCATTTAAAAAATTCAAATACATAAATGTATACAGAGCTTATGCCAATCTACTGATTACATACCATATCAATACATACATAAATTCATATATACTTGCAGCTCTTGCCGCCAACTGATATGAGACATCTGCTTGTAACTATCACCAATGCCATTTTTGCTACTGCATTGACTTCAACATATTTGCTGCATTCGCCCAATTCTTGTCGATGCGCCCGGATAAGGCCTCATATCCATCATCGACAAGAATTTCCCTAAAGCAATGAAATTTCATACAAGTTCATTGGGCGGCGATTAAATAGATTCGTTGCGCTGATTGCTTGCTCAGCTTACAAAGTGCATGGAGCAGGAACAAGCGGTACTGATGTAATGTATTTCAGGGTAGGACAGCGAGTGGCTATGTAATGGGATGCATAAAATTACATACGTATATGAGGGCATTTAAGCCTTTAGCCCTTTCAAAACAGTGAAAAACCTTTGCCTAAGACCTTCATCGACGAAGAGCTGAACTAATAAATCTCTCATCGTGCCCGACCTTATATTTACATATATACATACAGACGTGTTAAGTGGACGATGGAGAACAGAGCTTTTGCTTGAGACATATGCTCCTGTCTACATAGAAAGGAGAGGAAGAAGTTTACGAGTCTCTAGTGACAGCTAACACACAAGGGCTTAGTCAGACCTAAAACTAAATACTTCGAAACTAGTTCGGTAATGCAAGTCTGAACTTGTTTTTAATCTGGGTGCAAGGTCACTCGAGAGAAATTTGACCATTCGACCTTCGAAGCCACCATCAGAAGCTGATTGAATATTTTGCTTAGTAATGACAGCTTTAAGGGGATGATGCAGGTGGGAAAAACTTATGTGGCACTCAAACTCAGAAGGTCTAGCTATATATTTACTTTCATTGAGCATACAGGACTACAGACAACTGGTGGGCGTGCTGATTGACCACTACTCGCGGCACAATTACCAGACTGTGATCAGCATACATATGTACACAACAACTATATTTGTCCCACCCGCCTTTGAAGAGGATGAGAAAGAGGAACACTTCTGCCCCTTAGAAAAAAAAACAGTGTTTCATAAGAACCCATATCACGTTTGGAAGCTATGGGTAAACGTCTAACATCAAAAATTGAAGACAAAGTTCAATAAATTAAAAAAAAAAATTGCGCACACCCCATCTTCTGCCGCATGTTCTTTTAAAAATTTGCAACTACAGCCAACCGAATGCAAAGATGTTTCACCTCAAAGGCGAGTATTTAAGGCTTCTAGAAGAAATGTGTTATTTAATAAAAAGTACCATTCAAATCGGCCAATAACCCCATATGAGCAAACTTATATAATAGTGCAAATATGTAAGTATTTAGATGGTTAAACATATGGGCATAAAATAAAAAAAGTCTTTATAAGTCAATAAAAAATAAGCTATGGACCAGTGTTGTACAACGCCTGTGCGTGGGGCGATCTTTAACCTATTGAATGCCATTTCAATTTGACATTATAGCGTTTTACACGACAATCTCAATTTGCAATTTCGATGGCAGTTTGTTTATTTAGTTGTTATTCTGTTTTGTTTATTATTATATCTTCACAGTAAGTAATTTTAAGGGTTGTATTCGCAAAGAGCAATTTCACTGAAATTGAGATTTATATGCAATTTCAAGTGACAGTTTTTTGTATGGGCCAGATTGAGAATCGTATCGTAAAAATATTAACGTTTAAATTTTGTATAAGGCACCAATTTAGTTTGTTCTACGTAATTCTAAATTTTTAGGGGTCGTTACCATGGTTTTGAAAAAATTTCATTTGCTTTAAATCGTAAAAATTGCGCAAAATATTGGCTTAGAATCTGATAAATTTGTACTTTATTCATATAAATTGAGCTCGCTGAGTTATACCTGGTCAAGGATAAATTTTGTCGAATTTTTGTGATATAAAAAAAAAAATTTCAAACCCTGGAAATTGCTGGTTATAAGTTTGTTGCTGCAAAGGCTGCTTCTTTTTACAAGATGCATTAGGAAATTCAGATCGTTCAGATTTTCAATTGAAATTAACATAAGTTGGCATTATTTTTCAAAAATATTCACTGTAGCGCTTATCACATAACTTTACGACACTCACATATCGACAAGATTTGAACATTTATCTTAATATTTTTAATTTTAATTATTATAATTAATTTATATGTATACAAATATAGCATATTTTTTTAACAAAAACCATATAAATCCAAGTTTCAATCTTTGTGGAAACTTTAATAAAAAATTCAACAAACTTTCGTAAAAACTGCATACTCCGAATTATTCTAAAAATTAAATTAAAAAGCCACGTCCAATAAAAACACAAATTAAAAAGTGATCCCTTTAGACCCATCATATTTTTCTTTCCAAATAGTCTACCATCCCGCCGGCAAAAGTTTAAAGACCTTACCGATACCCGACCTTCCCATTCAGTTTAAAATTAGTACTGTGGGTGCCGCGGTTCTCGATACCCCACGCCCATCTCTATCACATATTTAAATATATTTGTATAGTTGTTATTATAAGCCATATTTGCTCCCACACTTAATTATATTTCAACAGCTGTTTATACATATAAACAACAATAAAAGTGAAAACTATTTTTCAATTACTTGGAGCGGTAAGTATTTATAAAAGAACGAACAACTTAATATTTTTAGTCAGTATTTAAGTTAAAGGTTTTGTAGAGTAACAATAATTAGTGAAGAAAATGATTGGTCTGCGTGCGATTTTGGGTGTCTTCTTGCTAATGGCCTTAGTGAATATTTTTGCAGTTAATGCGGAAGAGGAGGATGGTAATACATAAAGGATAATAAATACAATACAAGTTTACAGAAAAAAAAAAATAAAAAAAACACTGTCTGACCTGAGGCATTTCGAATATGAAATAAAAATATTAAAAAGTAAAACAGTTTTTGAGATATAGCCGAAACTCGGGTTTTTGGGATCTGGGAAAAGTGCACTAAATTAATAGCAGAAACTGTTTCAGAACTCGAAAAATCGATATTTGGCTATATCTTAGAAACTTCTAATTTTTTTATACATATATATGAACTTAATATTCGGCTTCAGCCAAAAATGTTACATCGGGAATGATGGACAAATGCCACAGATCGGATTTCTTAGCGAATAGTTGAATTAAAAAAATTTAAAAATATAAATGTTTTCCCTGAATAAGTAAAGATTTATTAAATGCTTATAATATTTCCAGTTTGCAGTCAACCCGCTGATCGTGGTCATTGCCGTGCTCTGCTATGGCGGTACCACTACGATATCGTTTCAAATAGCTGTCAAACCTTTGCTTATGGCGGTTGCGGCGGAAATGATAATAACTTTGAAGCTATAGAGGACTGCGAAGCTACATGTTTGGAATAGTATAAACTTTATACTAACTATAAAGGATATCTTAGGGGTGAAATGTTGAAAAAAATTGAATAAAAAAAGGAAAATTTGAATTGGTAAAGCATAGGTTTGTTTCTTATAACCCAAGGCGGTGAAGTGGGTACGAGTATTTTTAAAAACAAGTCAAGTTTGGGTCCAAGCACAAGGGCATAAGTAGTTGGTAGTTGTGCTTCTTGAAATGACAGAAGAAAAGCTTCGAATGTGAAAAAGATTGTGGCTTATGGATCTTGAACTTTGATTGAAATACAAATACACTGGGATCATCTTTCACTGTGCGATAGACTGGGTCAGGCTAAACATTGTAATAATGAAGAAAATATTTTAGCTGTTTTTAGCATGTACCTTTTTACGACCCCAAATCCTTTTAAAGTAAGCTTTCTATCTAGTGGAGGGTCTACTCGGTATACAAGGGGCATCCAATAAATCTTTAGACCACCAAAAAAAAAAGGAGCAAATTTCAATCCTGCTTAAACGATAAACTTTTCAACGCGCGACAATTGAGCTATACCGAGAAAAGAGGAGAAAATATAGACGTATTTTAAAGAAGAAGAAAAGAGAGGGAGAAAATGTGTGTTTTCTATCTTTCGAAACACTAATTGAAAGAGCTGCTAACGAGAAGGTCTCAGCGTTGTTTTGTGTCTTCTAGTAATAAGTTTTTTAAAAAATAAATGAAAAATATATAACATATGCATATATATATATTGCTTACTTTTTATAATACTAAAAATTAAAAATAAAAAAAAAACTAAATTTAATAAAAAAAAAATTTAAATTAAAATTAAAAGAAAATTTAATTTAAACAAAATAATTAAGAAAAAAAAGTAACACAACTTCCTAAAAATTAAATGAAATTAAAAAAAAACACTTTTCTTTTTAAAATAAAGAAAAATTAAAATAAAATCAAAATAAATGAAATAATTTCATAAATATAAAATGAAATTATAACAATTTTGTTTTTAACCAGTAAACGTAACAAATAAAGGAAATTACATGAAACAAGTAATTTAAAAACAATTTTTTTAAATATAGGCTTTTAATAGTGGCTAATAAAAAAAGTCGACATATTTTAAATATCTGGACACCCGCGCCACCTAGCGGATTAATTCATCTTTAATAATGCATTGCAATCGGGTTCTGAGCTAAGTTTAAAGTTTCAGGTCCCTAGCTCTGAGACACTACCTTTCCGTTGCAAAAAGAATTATCGAAACCGGTTGACGTGGTCCAAAGTTATGCGGTAACAAACATAAAAAAAAAAATAAAAAAAAATAAATAAAATATTCCGACGAACTGATAACCTCCTCCTTTTTTGGTAGTCGGTTAAAAACAAAACCGACTTAAATTCTCATATAAAAATTTAGGAGTAGCGTTAATTTCTTCATGATCCAATGATCGAATCTATACCAAATTAGTATGGAACCACCTCTGAGAAAAAAAAAATATTCCGACGAATTGATAACCTCCTTCTTGTTTTTAAGCCGGTTAAAACACATATTACATGGTTACTTTAAACTTGAAGAAGCTGGATATAAAGCAATTTAATAAAATTTACGAGATTTTTATGGTTTCGAGGGAATACCCTAGTAATTTTTTCGATTTACTCAAATATATGTAGGAATGCGTTCCAATATTTAAAATATATAAACACGGTTTTAAATAATAAGATATACGAAATACTTATGAGGTCGTTTACTTATACAGTGACTCAAACAAATGACCTCGTGTTGACTTTTTTTTTAAACATTCGTAATGTTTTTCTATAAAATGCCGTTGAAACTGTAAACAAAACCATATTATTCAGTTTCAAAGTTTACACAAAATTTAGGAAAATTCTAAAAAATTTCATAAAAATTTCACCGTTTTATTAGGAATCCTTAGAACATGCAGTTAGCTATGCAGTTTTATAGCCCATACAATTTTTGTCTAATGACAAGCAAGTTTCAATGGGCTAAAAAATCGCGTTGATTTTTGAGAATTTTTTTTGGATACTGCTTTTGTATTTTTTTTTTATATAACAAAAGCAATTTACAAAAACTGGGGTTGATTTTTTGAAGTCTTGTTGCGAACGGTCTCCCGCGTTGTATTTCATAAGAAATTCATGCTTACATATGTATATAGAAAAAAGTTCAAAAATCCGTCACCAAAATATTCTCAAAAATCAACGGGATTTTTTAGCCGTTTGAAACTTGCACTTCATCAGACTAAAATTGTATGGACTATAAAACTGCCTACCAAAATATATCCTAAAGAAGCACATTAAAAAGTTGTAATTTTGATAAAATTTTTTGAATTTTCTTAAATTTGTTTTTTGTTATTTTTTGGCCATTTAACAATTATATTCAACAATTTTATAATGAGCTCGAGGCCATTTTTAAATGAAAAATTTATTGTGGAAAAGCAACAACAATTTGAAAAAATGGTAGAAGTGATAGCTATTTCGGAAATCACCACATTTCCTCATCAGACTTCTTTCAGTAGGATTCGAACCGACGATCCCACTGACTCAGCCAGTTGCCCATGCACCGCGCTAAGACGCCTTGTAAATTATCGTTTGCTTATTTCCACTATTTTTCATTTTT
>NW_016157482.1:277673-283411 GCF_001687245.7 Rhagoletis zephyria
CAAAAAATAAAACTTAAAACGTAACCATTATTTTCGGAGCAAAAAATAAAACTTAAAACGTAACGATTATTTTCCGAGCAAAAAACAAAACTCAAAACATAACGATTATTTCCTGAGTAAAAAATAAAACTCAAAATATAATGATTAAACTTGATTTTTATAAGTAAAAATTAAAAAATAAAAATCAGTGCCGCTGAAGGTACTCCGAGTAATAAGAAATATATTGGTTTACTCCTTATGCACGTAGCATTTCTCTTTCCGCGTGATTTTTTGAGTTAAAATTTCAAAGGATAATCGTTATTTGCGGTCCCTGGTTATTTTCCTTTTATTTCTGTTTTTAAGTACATCCGATTTCTAACTAAAACTAGGTAAGTCCGAATTTTTAACTTTACACAAGAATTAGGAAAATTTAACAAAGAATTTTTAAACGTACACGTAAACACAATATCGAAAAGTCTCAAAAAATGCTATAATATTAAATTTTTTATCTATTTGCATATTTGAATTATCATATTTGACCCCATTAGGGAACTATTATGTATATTCAAGATACTATCTTGAACGATTTAGCTTTCCCTGATTCCATATATACACATTTGATGTTGCCTTTTTTTGCCTTTTCTAAGATATTTGCCTTTTTTTGCCTTTTTTAAGATATTTGCCTTTTCTACCTTTAAAAAAGTGATTATAGCATTTCGATTTTTTTTTAAAGATTAAAAAATATACACATTGCCCATGCGGCTTATAGAAGCGCAGAGACCTCTTGCCAAATTGGGGTTGGAAAAATTCAAAGCCGTTTTCTCAGCTAACGAAGGCTTGGAGACAATAAGGGGTGTTGACAGAATTATAAAGGGCGAGGAAAACGCCCTTATTCCTGATAATATGAACGTTTCAAACGTTCCATATTTAAATTGGGCTCAATTGGGCTTTTTTTCGCGAAAATCGAATGAAAATGCTGCCAGAAAACTTCAAAATGCATCTTGTGGTTCAATGTTACTACAACTATACAGATTAAAGTTTTATGAGCTAGAAACCCGAAAGGATAAAATAGTCAAAGATTCAAAGTACAAATTTTTCATATAGGCTGCGTTTCTTTATACATTCCGGATAATCCCATTTCACAGCCGGAATAAACAGAATGCTTTTGAAATATACGTTAACATATCATCAGGAACGTTCTAAAGAATAAGTAAACAAAAAAGTTTATTCCAAACGTTCAGAATGAATAAAGAAATTCAGCCATAATGAAACTAGTTCATAGTTTTTCTCTTTTTACTTGTAATATAAATGTATTTTTTGATTGTTCTTCGTATTTTCTGTCTTTTAGGTGCCTAATTTCCCTTTTTTGCCTTTTCCTGCCTTTTTTGCTATTTTGTTTTGCCATTTTTGCAACACCTAGTGCCTTTTCATGCCTTTTTCGCTATTTTATTTTGCCTTTCCCAGCGTATTTCGTTATTTTATTTTGCCTTTTTTATAGGTTTTTTTGGTCCTAAAAATCCGTGCCCTGGTTATTACTCTATCGGGGTCGCCTTCGTCTTGCTTTTGTCGGTTACGTTTAAGCTAGAATGATGCCGCCGAACTAATTTTTTAAGATAACAAAGACCTAAGGTTTGCTGTCAAACGAGGAATAGAATTAAGACTTTGATACAAATGTTTTAAAATTAGGTATGAAGGTATAGCTCCCTATCTAACAAAAACTATGTAAGTCCAAATTTCAAACTTTGAACAAAAGTCAGGAAAATTCGACAAAGTTTCATCAAAATGTCAAACTTTTTGATCAGATTTTTTTTTTTTATAATTTAGTACGTATAAAGCTATATTAAATTAAAGTACAATAAAGTGAAATTTTGACGCAACTAGGGCTTACTGGCAAAATATATTGCGCAATTTTGTTGAAATTCGTCGCGTTTTTATAAATCTTGTACAAAGTTTGAAATTCTGACTTAGATGGTTTTTGTTAGAAACTATAATTTTTGAAAAAAATAATAATAATAACATAATAATAGAATGGCGCTTACACATATGTTAGCGTTTGGCCGAGCTTTTCCTTATGTTATGCTTCTTATGTTGTCACACAAAGGCGAGGGACCTACAGTTTTTACGCCGACTGCGAATGGCGATTACATATATTTTTATGAGAAGCTGTTTTTCATGGCAGAAATATACTCGGAAAATAATAAACATTGAAAAACAAATAAAAAATTACCCAAGTTTATTTAAAATATCGCATTCCTATTTGTTTGTCCGCCACCGTATGTAAAAGGAATTAGATTTAAGTTTATAAAAAAAACATCCGTGTTTATGCTGTTGTTCACTTTCCACCGCATCTAGCTACACAAGCCCTTAGAGTTACAAAGTTATTGCTATTTCCACCGCAGCCACCGTAAATAAATACTAGGCACCTCCCCACAGTGGGATTAAAGTAGTATCGCCGAATGGCAGCACGACACTCACCAGTTACAGGAGGTTGATAGCAAACTACAAATATACTTGCATGTTAAAAACTCTTGTTAAAAAAAATATATATTTAAATATTTTCCGGCAAAAATACTTCAAGCAATTTTTTGAACCTGTCACGAGCTCATTTTAATTTGATTAAAATATTTATCTTTTATTTAATTATTGCCATTAAATACCTCTTTCTGATGCCGCCTTAACCGCCAAAATATTCATAAGGACGACTAGCAGAGATATACACAACAGCACGCGTAGACCGATCATTTTCAGTAGTTTTCACTATATAACTCTGTCCAGACGATGACTGCTGTACTAATTAAAAATACAGAAAAATTTACTGTAATAAATAAGTAAGAATCAATCAAGAACTCACACAGTAATATTCAGTTTTTCCACTGTTTATTTAAACACGTGCAAAAATCTATATTGTTTAAAGTTCGTACATTCTTAACCCTCTTATTCATAATGATTAAAAAAAAATAGGTTTACAAAAGGTTGTGTAACTTTATTCATAAACGCTGTTTTCGGTTTACAAAAGCTTTACACAACTGCAACACTTAAACAACGTTTATTGTCTGTTTAAACCTTTTACACCTTTTGTGAGTTCTTGATTGATTCTTACTTATTACAGTAAATTTGTCTGTATTTTTAATTAGTACATCAGTCATCGTCTGGATAGAGTTATAGTAAATACTACAGAAAATGATTGGTCTTCGTGTGCTGTTGGGTATATCTCTGCTAGTCGTCCTTATGAATATTTTGGCGGTTAAGGCGGAATCAGAAAGAGGTATTTAATTTCTAGCAAAAATTAATTAAAAAAAAAATATTTTAATAAAAGTGAAAAGAACTCGTGGAAAGTTCAAAAAAAGTACTTCAAGTATTTTGCCAGAAAAAATGTTATAATATTTTTTAAATTAAAAGAGTTTTTAACATACAAGTATATTTGCAGTTTGCTATCAACCTCCTGTAACTGGTGAGTGTCGTGCTGCCATTCGGCGATACTACTTTAATCGCGCTGCGGGGAGGTGCCTAGTATTTATTTACGGTGGCTGCGGTGGAAATAGCAATAACTTTATATCTCTAAGGGATTGTGTAGCTATTTGCGGTGCAAAGTGAACAACAGGATATACAAACACGGATTTTTTTTTAAACTTAAACCTAATTCCTTTTATATACAGTGGCGGATATATAAATAAAAATTCGATATTTTAAACAAGTTTTGGTTATTATTCTTTTGTTTTTTTATGTTTATTATTTTTTTCTAAAAGTATAGCTTACTATCTAACAAAAACCATCAAAGTCAAAATTTAAAATTTTGTACAAGGTTTATAAAAATTCGATGAATTTCAGCAAATGTTATGGAAAACTTAAAATTTTTAATTAGAATTTGCAGAAAAAATCCGATTCCTGCAAATTTAAAGCAACTAGAAATTACCGTTAATTTTTGGTATTTTTTTTTTGCTAACATTGTTGTGCATTTCCCTCCATATAAAAAAAATAAGGAGCATACTTTGCCGGTAAGCCCTAGCTACGTCAAACTTGCAACTTGTACTAAAATTTAATGGGGTACAAATCTACGTACCAAAATATTTTCTAAAAGTTCTGATTAAAAAGTTTGAAATTTTGATGAAACTTTGTCGAATATTACTAATGTGTTTCAATGTTTGAAATGTTTTTGTTAGACAGGTAGCTAAACCTACGTATACCGACTTCAATAAAAGGAGAAGGTTATCAACTCGTCGGAATATTTTAATTTTATTTTTTATGTATGTTACCGCATAATTTTGGACCACGTTAACCGATTTCTATAATTCTTTTTTTAAAGGAATGGTGGTACCTCAGGTGGTTCCATATTCATTTGGTTTAGATCCGATCATTGGATCATGAAGAAATTAAATTATCATAAATTATTATATAAGATTTGAAGTCGGTTTTGGTTTTTGCTTAAAAATTACTTGTCTAATCTCAATTCTAAAGAATTTTATCTGAACATTTTAAATAATTTTTGGAACTAATGAAATCTTTGAAATTTCAAAGAAACTAAAAATGCAGTTTTACTATATTTGGCTTCTAGTTTTGGCGGCCGCTGTGGTGTAGAGGTTAGCAGTGCGTGCTACCACTCCGCAGGGCCCGGATTGAAGCCCTGGCCAAAGCATTATCATGAAAAAATATAGAAAAATGTTTTTTTCTTAACAGCGGTCGTCCCTCGGCAGGCAATAGCAAACCTCCGAGCATATTTCTGCAATGAAAACCAGCTTCTCATATAAGTACGATCGCCTTTCGGAGCCAGCGTAAAACTGTAAGTCCCTCCCCTTTGTGTGACAACATCAAGGCGCACGCCACAAATTGGAGGAGAAGCTCGGCCAAACACTAACGGATGTGTAAACGCCAATCTATTATTATTATTATTATTATTTATTCATCTTAATCTTAATCATAACCTTAAACTTAATCTTAATGGCAATCTAAAACTTAATCTAAATCTAAACCTTAATCTTAAGCCTAATCATAATCTCAATCTAAGCCCCAAACTTAATCTTACAAAAAAAGTTAAAAAGAAGTTTCACTTGAAAAAATTTTCAGAATTTCGACTTCGTAAAACAGTTTTGATTACATACTTTTTAATTACGTTATCGCTAAAGCTGTTGTAGTGCAGTGCTGTGAAAAACATTTGGAGAATATTTTACACTAACAAAAACCCTAAACGATTGCGAAGAGGCTGCACTTATTCAAACATAAAACGAAGCTTATTTAAAGCGGGTACGTAAGTATTTACGTAGAAGTACTTGAAACTAGTTATACATACATAAATACTCGTATAAAAAATTAAATAATAAAAATATAAAATTAATTTACGCAATTTCAATGCCGTGCTATCACATTCGCCAAGGTTTACACAGTTCATTGTCCCGCTATCTATCTGCAAGTTATTATACGTATGTATACCGCTATTTTTTGGATTTACTTTGAGAAGTTCCACCTGTTTCAAACCAAATAAACGAAAGAATATTTTTTTGGTATGTTGCTCGCTTTATTTCATTTGACATCTGATGCCGTCTCTCTCTCTCTCTCTCAGCAATATTAGCCTTTTGGGGAGGACTTACCAAAGAATATCTGTTCTTTAATAAAGCAATGTATGGATTTCTTTACTGTACTTTTTCTTCTTATTTGACTTTATCACCGTTTGTCGCCAATGGCCTCTTTCTATACTGATTTGTATTAAAATTTCTACTACTCTAAAGCTGGGATCACACGATTTGTACATTTGGCTAAAAATTTGT
>NW_016157483.1:0-2289 GCF_001687245.7 Rhagoletis zephyria
ATTACGTTTCTATTTGATTTTAATATTTTTTTCCCTCAGTGTATTATTATCGCACGGGAATAATATTATCGCTCTAGACCTTACAAGTATCGGACCGATCAGCAGACCTGTTTTTATGTAAGGGAGTCCGGAAATTTTCTAATCAGATCACGTGGGACCTTGGGCAACTAAAATTTAAAGTGATTGCAAATATAATGCCGAAAGACGAAACCAGTCTTTTGGCGAAATTAAAAGTCAGAAAAAGACTCATAGTCGATTATAAATCAGTGGATTTAGGGAATGTATGTAGCCACCCAAATGTTGTAATCGGATTCTATTACAAATAAACATGAAATTGTGAAAATATTATTATACAAGTATGCATAGCATCATTTGTTTAAATAATTAGAAATGTTTTTAATGTTTTCAAACATAAAATGATTCACCAAGCTGTCTCCTGATCGAAAAACCAAACCAAACCTGACTAAAAAAACCAAATCGATCATGTTCTGATAGCCGGAGCACTCTTCGACAAACCGACATATGCGAGCAGTGCAACCACATTTCCCGTTCATTAAGTACGAAAAAAGAGATGCCGGCAAATGGGTCGATGGGAACTGAAGAGGGAAGCGAGACGCATTTACTGCAATAAGAAGAGATAGGCCGAAATACGTGAGTTCGAGGAGCTTGAAACGCTGGCCGACACGAAAAACGCCCGAAAATGTTTTCAGGGCGTTAAGCGACTAACGGAAGATTTCAAGACCAACCGATGTCCAGAACGTACTTAAATTATAGAGGGAACGCTTTCCCACAGCATTGAATGGAAACAGCATTAAAAGTAGTGGAGAATAACCTGAGCTCTCAACCGATTGTTCCACCACCTGACTATCAGCCTAACCTAATATAAACGCACGCCGTGTAATTCGTTTTTCTGCGTCACCCGAAATTGGCTTGCGTGCGTTTGCATTTCATTTCACTGAGCGAAACATCAAATCGAAAACTCACGCAAAACAAAAAATTGGAAATTGAGCAGCTTTTTACGCACGCCGTTCAATTTCGGTTGGTCGCATACAAGTACGAAAAGTATTGCGCGCTTGGAAACCGACAAAGGTACCGAAGCTGACAACCTGTCAGCTGAGCTATTCAAGTACGACGACGAGAAGTCGATAAGATGCAAGCATAAACTCTTATACAGGGTATGGTCAGATGAACACAGGCCCGCCGACTGGAATTTAAGTATGCTCAGACCAATCCACAAGAAAGTCGACCCGCCATTTGCGCCAACTACCGCTGGATCAGCCTCCTAAGCATAGCTTACAAGGTCTTATGGAGCATATCATGATACAAATATTTATAAGGTACAATCGCTGAGAGCCAACTTTAGGAATTTTGATGTTTGCTAGCATTTTTGAAATTTTCTCTCGCCGTCATTTCATTTGTTTGTTTTTATTTTCACTCAAACCAAATAAATATATTTCTGTCGAAGCAACAAAATTTTAATATACATACATACATATGTATGTATAAATAAAAAATGTAAGCAANCATTTTTGAAATTTTCTCTCGCCGTCATTTCATTTGTTTGTTTTTATTTTCACTCAAACCAAATAAATATATTTCTGTCGAAGCAACAAAATTTTAATATACATACATACATATGTATGTATAAATAAAAAATGTAAGCAATTGTGTGTAAGGAACTTCTGCCCGCATGTTAAAGCGAAGATTTTGGCATACATTTAAAGACATTGTACCTTAACGGCACCGTACTGTTCCAAAGAACTACATACATATCTTGTGCTTATATTAAGTCAAGTGATGTGGCAAAATATGAGTCGAGCATACATAGGGGCAATTTGGCAAATCCCTTTTCATAACACCACAAACCTCGATCATTTTTTTCCTTCATACGGTAATTGCGGGATCTAAAAAAAGGAACAGTCCAGCGCCTTCGTCTTGGTCTGCAGGCTGTATCGGAGATACAGCCGCTATATTTAAACGTAGAATACGTGGTATGGTTAAGAGCATATCCAAGTCAAAAACGAAATCACACACTAAGAAAAACCAACAAAATATCGATTATATCGATAAGTCCCGAGAATCCCTAAAATCCCGAAATAGTTCCGAGATTGAGTCTCTGTGCCTTTATCTATATCCTTTTCTCTACAACTACCTTTATTTTAATCTTTCTTCCTCTATCTTCATCTATACTTTTATCGGTATCCTCATCCGCATCTTTTTCTTTATATTTATCTTTGTTTTTATTTTTATGTTTATCATATTCTTCATATACATATTCCCCTTCACCTT
>NW_016157483.1:2803-156628 GCF_001687245.7 Rhagoletis zephyria
TCGACAGGTTTGGAATTTTATCTTTGAAACGCCACACTTTTCTTTGAAATCGCTTTATTAGTTCTCGTGCAATAAGCGTTTTTGTGAAGCTCTAAAAATTACAACTACAACATTTGAACATAGCCCCCATACCTTAAGGTAAGACGTATTCTACGTCAAAACTTGATATTGCTTTGCTTGCAGAGGACAACGGAATTTTCGCAGCCTTAAAAGCAGCAACTCATTTTTCTTCTCTAAGTTTTTAAATTTTTTCCCACATTTGAATAAAAAAATGTTCAAATCATAAAATTTCATTTTTTTATTCTGAATTCATTTGACATTTGAACCATTTCGAGAGAGTTTAATCAAAATGCTAGCAAACATAAAAAAAAAAACCAATGGCGGTCGAATTGAGCGAGCGGTTTTACCTTTAAATATTTGTATCATGGAGCGTATTGTGTGAAATACTGAAGCCGTCAACCTAACTGATTAGGCCTTCTCAGTGTGGCTTTAGACCTGGAGAATCCACCATAGACCAGGTATTCACAATACGCCAAATCTTGGAAAAGACCTTCGAGAATAGGATCGACACACGCCACCCATTTGGTGGCTTTAAAGCCGCTTTATAATTTCGAGAAATTAGGGAATTTCGTTTACTTGTCAACCAGTATTAACGACGATAATAAAGTCAGCATGGAAATCCAACGCAGAGTCACTCTTGTCAAAAAGTCCTACTTTGGACTGAGTAGGCAATTCAGAAGTAAATTCCTATCTTGACGTACGAAAGCCACAATCTATAAGTCACTCACCAGGCGCAGTAGCATGGAAGCGGCTCTTTGAGTATTCCAGAGACAGAATTTGCGGAAGATTTACCGGTCTTTACGCATTGGCTCCGACGAAGAATCGGTGGGATCTTTGAGCTTTACAACGAGATGAACATAGGACAGGTGGTGTTGCTGGAGCCTCGGTACACAGATGTCAAATATTCTTATCAGTGAGTACGAAAGTAAGAGTGATGGAATTTATTTCCGTCTTACCCCTTGAACTAAGAATAGTAGAGATTTGATATTTGTGTACAGAAAGCAAAAACAATGTACCTGTTGATTTTTGTTTTTGTACTATCGCTACAACCTTTCATGAATTCGCCTTAACCATAGCGCAATGCGGGCAATAAATCGTTTTTCCAAAATGCGAGTGATTTTCCAGTGAAGGTTGTGTCGTGAGGAGCATGAACATTATGCGCAACTATGAAGACCTTACCAGGCCCAGACATCGCTATCGAGAACATAACCAAATAGCATTCAAACGAGAGACTCACGAGGCTCCTTGAAGTTACATAGATCAAATAATACAATAGGTCGTCCTTGGTGGCTGTAAATATTATGAAATCCAAATTAGTCTAGACTCTGGATTACGCAAGGTAAAGTGAAAAAATTTGAAAGACATTAAAGCTCTAACTTACTACCAATATAAAAGTCAACAGAAAGTCGAAATTTCCACTTTTTCAAATGTTTAAAATTCACAGCACAATCTACTTTTTGTTTCACCTCCTTTCCCCTTCACATCAGCCAGTATCCTTGCAAGAGTTCAGCAGCTAAAGTGGCTGCTTAAAATTCCGTTTGCATCGTTTCACAACTTCCCAACTTCTGAGGTTTGCACACAAAAAAAAGTAGAAGAAAACTGGGAAATGAAAATTTCGACGATAAGAAAAAAAAAATGTCGATGAAGTTTAGTGCGGAAATATGGGAAAGCGTAAGAAGCGAAACGGCTAAGATAGAGTTAGAAAGCTGTGTACGAGTACGCTCTCTAGTGCCGGAAAATAAATGAAAATGCTCAACGCTCGTTCACACGAACGCTTAGGGCATTCGCAAGGAGCTGTTGAAGTGGCAAATTTTCGCAAGCAATGCCGGTGTCACCACCACCACAGCGGCAACATCATTATCCTCTCCTTGTTTGCCCCGGGTGGGTCGACAAGACAGAGTAGAGGGGGAGAGACACAGATGGGCGAACGCAATTTTGAAATCAACGAAAAATACGGAGCAGAGGAAAATAGCTAGACTGGATGTGCAACTTTATGGAAAGAGTTGTGAATATAAGTTTGAGCGCCTTTGGGTGAATGGACCAGAAAAAGTACATATGAATGTATGTGCTTGTGAAAGGATGCACATAAACATGTGTATGTATGG
This sequence comes from Rhagoletis zephyria, assembly GCF_001687245.7. NCBI lineage: Eukaryota > Metazoa > Arthropoda > Insecta > Diptera > Tephritidae > Rhagoletis > Rhagoletis zephyria. The sequence goes on from NW_016157483.1 coordinate 4,969, forward strand.
TATGTTTGAATATTTGAGAGTATGTTTCAAACAGTGCCTGCCATCGCCACCCAAGGAAACGATGAAGACGACTATGCCGACGATGCCGTCACTTACAACAAATGCAGGCAAATGTCAACACATACTTGGCCACTGTACGAGGTGTGTACAAATGTATATTTATGCAGCATTACATACGTACATACATACCTATATACGACCCTAGGAATGTAGGCAGATGCACTTGTTTTAAGTTCTTTCCCAGCAAAAAATCGGTAATCGCTTTTAGTGGTAACGTGTTCTAGAAGGCGTAGCGTTATAATGCCTTCGAATTTTTCTGCTTCTTTTAAGCATTGCCGGTAATGCAAAGTAGAATGTCCAACAATATTTTATTTATTTCGCTTCTTTGTTTGATTTCGGGGAATGCAAAGTAGAATGTCCTATAATATTTCTTTTTTAATTCGTTTCTTTGCCTCATTTCCGGAAATGCAAAGTAGAATGTCCTACAATATTTTATTTCTCTCGCTTCTTTGCTTCATTTCAGGGAATGCAAAGTAGAATGTCCTACAATATTTATTTTATTTCGCTCCTTTGCTTCATTTCGGAGAATGCAAAGTAGAATGCTGCATCGTAGTCAGCTGAAAAATAGAATGAATACCCAAAAATTCTTTTTCTACCGTTACTTTCTGTGGAAATTTGTCTCGCATAAAAATCATGTTTTGCTTTGTTCAATTTGCAGCGAAGTTGAAGTCAGTCAATGAAGTGAAGTACAAGAGTGAGGAAGTACAATTTTAAGCTTAGTTAAATATGCATGTATGTACATACCGATTTTTATGAAAATCTAAATACCTAAATGAATACATATGTATGTATAAAAGCTGATTTATAAAAATTTTAATTAATTTTAATCTTTTAACACATTTTCTGATTTAATATATGTAAATAAGTATGTACTCATCTGGGCATTCTACATTAGTTTCTCTGTAAGGCATTCTTTGTTCGCTTCTCTGGATTCTGTTTATCCATGCGTTCTCCCTTCGTTTGAAGGTAATGCTGCGGGTAAGGGCTTACCTCCAATGACATGCCCATGTTAAAATAAGGCCTTCTTGAAGCGAAAGGGTAAGCGATTCCCATCGCCTAGCTCGTTTCCACTTTCGTTTCTGTGGTAATCGTGTTTTTTGCTGGGTTATTGCAGCAAGGCATTGACAGCCTTGTTTGAGTTAAAAGCAATTTTCATAAAGATGATTGTAAAGTTACATAGCTCTTCTCTACACACATGTCCGTTATATGGCTGCAGCGGCCATTTTGAAAGCTACGTAGGTATACCTTGTGGATGAATGGTTATGTTGAAAGCTACGTAGGTATACCTTGTGGATGAATGGTTATGTTGAAAGCAAAAAGTTTATATGGGAGAGATGAAAAATTGTTAAGTGTCTAAGTACATACAGTGACGGCAAAATTCAAAATGATGCTGTTGGCAACTTATCTTTATTTATTAATTGTTGATAATTTTCATTTAAAAATATGGGTCGATCTACATATATCAGATACCACATAAATACAAGCTTCAAAGCTTGCACAAAGTTCGCAAAAACTAATTAAACTTAAAAAAATGTTCATAAAAATTTTGATTTTTCTTAAATTACCACATTCAATTTTAGTATATTAAAGTGCAAGTCGCTAAAAATACCGTTGATTTTTTAGAATTTTTTTATGGGGGGTGTTGCGCATTTTCTTCCATATTACGCATGAACAAAACTTACTTTTAATGGAAGAAAATGCGCAACACACTCCACAAAAAAAAAATCTAAAAAACTAACGGTAATCTTTAGCGACTTGAAACTTTCTAAAATTGAATGGGCTATAGAGCTGCATACTCGAAATATTTCAAGGAAATCTAATTAAAAAATCTAAATTTTGGTGAACATTTTTTAAGCCATATTAGTTTTTATGAACTTTGTGCAAGCTTTAAAACTTCAACACATATTTGAAATGAAAATAACTAAAAATAAGTAAATAAAGATAAGTTGCCAACAGCATCATTTTTAATTTTGCTGCTATTATTTTGACCTCCACTGTACATACTTTTGGATAACGTTTTTCAACCATTAATAAACACTTTTCGCAGTGTAGTTGCAACAAATATCTATTGAATACAGTAGAAGCTCACATATTAGAACCCGCAGAAAATAGAATCTTCTAGTTATCAGAACTAAATATTTTGAAGCATTGAATGCTCTTAAATTAGAAATTTAGGTTCTTGGTCTAGAGAAACCTTTTTATCTTCGGTTCTGTATGATTAGTTTTTAGTTACTATTACATTAGTTCATTTTTGTGAATGATGTTTGGAAATACGAAATTAAATTTTTAGACCCTTATTAGCTTCAACCTAACACAGATACATTTTTTTTGTTATTAAGTTAAATAATATATCAAATTTTTTTCATGAGAAATAAATTTTTTACAGATGTCTACCAACGATACGTGCTTTTTCGACTTCAGAGGTGCGAATCTTGAGTATTTGAACTGCAGAACTCTACATAGAAATTGACTGGAAATCTCTCTTTATTGCAAAAAGTGTATGCGAATGCTTAGATTCTTTTCTGTACAATATCTTAAAATCTTCTCTCTCTTCGGCCCGCTCGAATTCATAAACTTCCCTCTAACACCAGGAACTTAAAGAAGTTGAGTAATCAAAAAACGAGTAATTTAATCTATACAAAGCCACCAACAATTGTTCCTTCCAAGGCAAAATATATTTAGTGTTCGGCTCAATTTAACGAGCTTGATAAAATCTTATGTATATAATCAATACTTTTCTCGGTACGAAGACGAACTAAAAACAATCAGATAAGATAAGATAAAATTGTATGAAAATTAAATTCTTTCCTTAAGAGCCATTGTATATATAAATTTTTATTAAATATTGACGAATTCCTTAGCCACACTGGTCATGAAATCTGAAAGTCCGGTACATACACATATAAATTTTAGGCCGCGTTTTTGCTGAAATCGCATAACTTTTTTACAATTTTTATGCAATTGCATTAGGTGAGGAACAAATTTATTCGAAAAATGTTCTTTTAAATAAATAAGCCATATGTATAGCTACTTTTAATAGACATTTTTGAAATCAGCGATGGGCAAAGTTAAGAAAATCAAGAAGAATAAGGGCTAATTAAAATTTTACCGCTGAAAACTTCCAACAAGCTAAGTCTTACAACACATTGTTATACATCATTTTAAAGGTCTATAAAACATGTTTGGTTTTTAAAATCGAATGAAAATTTGTCAAGCTGTTAATAAGTAGGTGAATGAGGTACGAACATAATAGTAATTTAGAGTTTAAACAAAAAAAAAAACGATCAGGTAGGATTTCAAGAAAAGCAGTTATTAGATTTAGAAGTATTTATTTCAAAACTGATGAACACATTTTTTGGATCCATTACAATCGAACCTATGCTTGCTTGAGGATCACTGTATTTGGGGCAAAAGGTTAAAATCTTAAATAACCTGACTCGTGATTTTAATGCTGCGAGGTCTGAAATCATCTGCATAAAGTCCAATAAAAAAAGATTCTGGATGAAAGCGAAAGCACTCTGCTGAATATCGTTGCATCATGTCTTAAGCAACCAAAAACAATCCTGTAAAACAGATTATATGAAAAAAAAAAACTATAAAACATACTGTAAACTATAATTGCTTTGTTTTGCTTTTGCTTAAAAAAAAATTTAGGATATGTATTTGAAAAATTCGAAAATTTTCACCACCTCAATTACAAAGTGATTCTAATTTGCTACCTTCTACTGTACATTAATAAAAAGCTTGTAAAATGTCATTACCTAGCAAATGACTTTCGCAATTATGTTGCCAAGCGTCAATTAACCCATGACAACTGACATCATCATCATGAACTAAAAACTTTGTGAATAGGACAATCATTTTTCCACCCATAACTGTTATCATTATTGGGCACACACACATTTATGTACACATAGCGAAATTTTGATGGTTGTCTGATATTGTTTAGCTTGGTTTTTCGGGTTGGCCAAATAGGTAATAAACTCAAGCGAAACTTTCATTACCGAAATTAACAGAAACATTTTTTCCGTTATAACAAAATGGCAACAAACGCGACAAAAGCGCACAAAAGCGTTTTCACGCTCCAGAAACAACAACATTTACAACAAGCCAAACATTATTATTTAATAGTCAAAGTTTGACTGTCGAAAATTCCGTTACAAAAACTCCATTTAATTACACGCCCAACTAATTTGGGAAAAAACGTATGCTTAGTAGTAGATGGGGGGAGCGGGTAGAGCGGGTTGAACGGCAAACGAGAGCCTAACAATGTCAGCTCAGAGCGCTGTCGCAACACTTTGTAGGGGTGTCGGTAATGAGCGTAAAATGTAATAAAACTTTTGCCAATGAAATTAATTTTGTTTACTCTTTTGTAAGTTGGCCAACTCGCAAAAGACCGCTTTACAAGTACGAAAATGTGGATTGTTAAGAAAGTGACTGCAATGAGCACATCAAAAAGTGATTTTGTCATAATGTCATTTTCAACATAAATGTTGAAGAATTAATTTGAAAAACTAACTATTGTAAATGTGTATAAGGTATGCGTTACTTAACTTATATTACTAGTGAAGCCCTATGGCGTTAAAACGCCTAAAATTGAATTTCTAAAACTTATAAAATGTTCCTAGTCAGAGTTATAAGAGATCCGTGTGTCATATTTCATCTAACACCGTGCAGCCGTTTCTGATTGAAGGGAACTCTCGCATAGTGCAGGTTCTTTTTTCATCAAATTTGGAATCGCCTTTTACTTTTGAAAAAAAAAAAAATAAAACTTTATCAAACATCAACTGGCTAAGGTCTTTATTTGACCACTCATTTTTAAATTTCCTTTTCAAACGTACTTGCAAACTTCAATATTTTTAAATATCTTTCGTCTGACATTGTGATACACATGTATTTTAATAAACAGATGAAATAATTAGAATTTGATTGTTTGAACAAATGGCAACCCTCCCAAATTAAGGTCAGGGCTTATATTCAATACCCTCTATCTGCACTACTCTCAGAAATGAGAGTCTGATATAAAAATACACCTAGAACTTAATTGTCATCGGTGATATTAATGCTAATCTTATATAACGCTTGACAGAAGAATTAACTATTAAATTGCAAAGTCAGAATTAAAATCAGCGATGACAGGTAAGTCCGAAATGTGTTCAAATATCACAAAGCAGTTTTTGTGAAAATTGCAGATAGAGAGTATTGTATATTAGCCCTCCATGTCAGGGATGAGAAAATAGGTACAATTGTACCATTTTCCGACTTTTCCTAGCCAAAAGGTACATTCGGCACACTGAACTCGATTTAGGTACAATTAGACGATAGCCAAATAAATATCCATATTTAAGACTACGTTGCCGCGAAAAAAACTTAAGAAAAATTTTGTAAACAAGGAGAAATGGCAACTGATAGATCATTGTGAATATGTCATTGTCGCAACAAGAAATATTTGCAAAGTGGCCAAGTTCCTTTCTTAAATTCATTGCGAACAGTGAAAAACTCTTCACCTTTTGACGGATTTCTAGCAATGTGACTACACTGCTTGTATGTCAATTTCAATTGGAAAAGGCGGAAATATCTGTAATCTGAATGTACTCTGGCGGGAATTTATTCTTGCAACGTTTTGTAAATCAAATTTAGAGTAAAATTTTAGCTCAAGTTCGGCTGCCGACGAAGTGCTACATAAAGTTTTGTATCAAAGGACTGGTTTACAAAACAAACCAAAAAAGATCATAGAGCGTGGAAGCGTTGAAAATCCGAATTACCTTTTGTTTGGACCACCCCAATGTGCAGACATAGATATATCTTTGGTAAATTTTTATGAATATCAATTCGAATGTATTGTTATATTAATTACTTTCTTGTTAATGAAAATAATGTGTAAATTTATTAAATTGTTAGCAATTGTCTGAAAATAATAAAAAAGTTATCCAAATCGTGAGCTTCTTTTTAGGTACATTTGGAAGCAAAAAGGTACATTTCTATTGTAAAATTAGATACAATTTGAAATTTTGATTTCCCATCCCTGCTCCATGTATATTTTGAATTAGTAAATTGAGTTAGAGCCTTCAAACAGGTGGCAGCTCTCTGCAAAAGTATTTGCAAGCTTAATCATTTTGAACCCTCCTTCGCCGGACACCGCGATACAAATTTTAATTAACTGATGAATTAAGTGGAGTTTGAATTTTCCAACATGCCAGCCCCGCTAAATACAGTTCAGAAATAAAAATTGGTCAAACCCCCTTCGATACCCATATTTTAATTATTCATTTAACTTGTAAAATAATTTGAATTCAACTTTTGAAACAGGTGGCAACCCTCCTCCAACGCCAAATATTCTTAGCGCTCAAACTAAATAGTTATCAACACTCCTTCGTTTGACATCCATATTTTGATATTTCGTATAACTTGTGTATAAGTATACTAAATTCGACATTTCAAGCAGGTGGCAGCCCTCTTAAAAATATTTTCAAAGTAAAACTTTCTGAATCCCCTTTTGTTTGGCACCCATATGCCTATACATATTTCTTTTACCTAATATGATATTTTAAACAGGTGGCAACCCTTCTATAGTTCAGTTAAGAAACAAACCTTTTCAAAACCATTCGGATTGATACACAGTTTACAATGATTGATTTATTTTTTTAAATAATTTGAATATAAATTTTTAAAAGGTGGCAAATATTTTCAAAAAAGTAAAACCTTATTGCACATCTACAGTCCAAGGCTTTTAGTTTGACGACTCATTTGGAAAATCGATGGCATTGATTATTAAATAATTTAAATTTAATTTCAACAGATGGTCTTCGCGATTTCCATTCCCATCAAACAGTAGCCCCTAGACAAAGGATTTTTAGATAGAATTTTTTTGCTACTTGCTTTAATTACAATTTAAGCAGAAAATGATTTTTTAATTTCATTTATGCAATTTTTGAGAACTTATTTTGTATTTTATTTTATGTTTTTTTGTAATATAGCTTTCTTTCACATTTAAGACTAAATAGTTTTAAAAATAATATATTTTTGATTCCTCTAATTTTTGACTTTTTAGTATATTTTTGCTTTATTGATTTTGTTTTTGTCTCTCTTTTTAATTATTATTTTTTTAATTATATGTAAGTTAAAAAAAAAACTTATTGCTAAAGTAATTTGAAATCATCGCGCGAAGATATTCACGATTTTGATTTTATTTTGTGACCAATATGCAAAAATCGATTTCTCCGATAAATGTTATAAAATATGTTTTTCTGAAAAAGTAATTAATGTGTCCATTTGTGCGTTATGACCGTGACATGACTAAAACCGCCAAATATTCGGATGTGCGGTAAATATTTTGGGTGAATCCATTTATGAAAAAACGCAGTATTTTTTATTATCCCAACTTTCAAACATTGTGGCTGTTCACATTTATCAGGTTATATGACTAAAAATTATTATTCTGTAGTGTATTTTATTGTTGTAAACTAAATAAGAAATATAACCACATAGCCAGATAACCTGATAACCAGGAGACTGTAAACAACCACATTATTTAATGTTAGTTTCAGTCGGCTGTGAAAAAAAATCAGCCCCACGCTCTCTTTTAATTCATACTTGCATTCCGAACAATTCGTTTAGTGTTCTTCATCCATCTCGATTTGTGTTACTTTGGTTAACAAACATATAGGTCAAGTCCGGCTGTTCTGAAATTGACTAGTCAATGCCATTTAATTTTTCAAGCACTTTATAAATTTTAGCTAAGCAAAGTGATGCAGCAATTTTTCGTAAAAGACCCTAAAGTTATTAAATTATAAATAAGCACATTAAAAAATAAAACAACAATAATCACTTAGATATCTGCATAATTCATGTGAAAAGCATAGAGAAGCTTACAAACTAAATTAAAATATAGTACGTGTACAATGCTCACTGTTGAGCGACCTACAGACGACACAGCGTGATACATATTTTTTGTTACATTTGTATCCCCGCAACTGTCGAAAAAAGCCACAGAAGAACCACTTACTTAACGCTAATAAGCCTAAAAGTTATATTGTAATAACATTAAATGCAATAATTTGTAACACTTTGCTTTTGCGCTTGAAGCGCTATCATTAATAATAACATTTGTTGCTGTCACAACTCCAAAAAGTGGTAGGGTGCCCATGGGCAGGAGGCTAGCGCTGCATACTCCAAATTTTTTTTCATCAAAACGCAAGTGTACTGTGTATGCACATATGTATGTAAGTATGTAGACCGATGTTAGGACTGACTCCCGTAGACGCACAATGAGTTGCAAAATAGAGCAATGAGAAAACAAAAAAACGTTGGTAATCCATTTTTTTAGTGCACCCGGTGGGGCGCCAACCTCGTGTTGCATTTGTGGAATTTACTACGCCGTTGTCAAACACTCGTGCTACACACATAACTACATACCTACATATGAATGTAGGTTTCGTCTGTTCCAGCTGAAAGTTTTTCGCTTCTTGAGCTGTCTAAAATTAGGCTGCTGAAGTATCAATCATTGTCGGAAATATTAAATTGACATTTTTGCAACCTACTATTGAGGAAGTAGCATTTTATGGGGAGCTGGAATGACGCCATGCATTCAATCTGATGTGATAAGGTTGTAAATCGCAGGCCCATAAATTGTCTCATTCGAGCGATATTGTTTTGTAAATCAACCGAATTTGACAGGAACGGATCTGATTGAAAAATGGCGGTGCGGCGCCGCTTAGAGAGAAGAAAGAAACAGCGATACGCGTTTTTTGAGACTTTCGGGAACTTTCCGGGCTTATTTCCACCACCTTTTGCATCGTCGATAGTTTGTTATAAATGCTGCTACAAGTTTGACCACTGGCACAATGATTTTCCTGGAGCTAGGTGAAGTTGTAGGCTAAGTTGTTGTGATGCCACATAGAATCGAATTTAAACCAAAACGTGGAGTAAAGGAAGTTCAGCAACCGCCCTGCAATGCCACGCAGTTCTCCACCAAAGTGCGAGATATTGACAGAGTAATTGTCTTACGGTTTCATGCACTTCTTCGTTTTTTCAACTTCTGGAGAAGCCCTGTTGTTTCCCATCGTACGCCGGTTCTAAGAGATATTTTTCACATATATTGGGATTGCAGATTGTGCTAGGGAAGAGCCCTTCCTGGCAGGTCGTCTGTTTTCTCGGTATGTCTATGTGTCCTGATAACCATACAACTTAAATTGTCTGGAAAGTGGAGCCCCTCTTGTCCAAATTTATTCATAGATGCATAACTATATATAGTGGATAGATGCCGCAATATTTTAAGCCAGTTGCCCATTATGAAGAATTACAAACTTATATCCTCTGCCGATATTTATAGTTGGTACAAAGGAGCCCGCTTTTCAGGTAGGCGAAACGTACCCAAAATGAAAGTATTACCACAATTATTTGCTCTGAGTTGAATAACTTTCGCAGTCTTATAACAGTGATCATGATCAGATTGCACTGACTTGTACCTCAGTATTTGGTCTACATGCGTTACTTGCCAACCCACGCGTCGAAGCACGTATACCTCCTCGCTGTATATACCCAGGCTGTATTCCAAGAAAGATAAAATTATTGACCTTAATGTAAGCTTCCAGTGTTGTTCAAAGCTTTACCGCAGCAGTCTCCCTATTATACCTACAACATGTACCAATATTTCTGTCAGTCAATCCCTTTATTTTATTTGAAAAAGGTTATAGGTCTGAAGTATTTACACGCAGTATAAGATATATTTCCTTTTCGTCCACTTTAAAGGCGGTTTCGTTAGCCACAAGAGAAGGCGCCTCTATGACGCTATGTCTAAATTAGGGATCATCGTAAAACTTATACGAATATGTGTTTGGCGTTGGGTACAACCTGCAGCTCCGCCCAAATGGGAGATGACTTCTCCTCACCTTTGGAGATTTATAAACCGAGCTTTTAGACAGGGCAGCTCCCAGGGTTCGATCACAAGTCCGAAATAATAGCGGTTCACCATCGGCACGCATTGCCAAACCTCCGAGTTTGTTTCGGCCTTGAAAACATTTCTCGTTTAAACAATTTGCCGTTCGGAGGCGGCGTTAAGCGGTAAGTCTCACCCATTTGTGTGACAAAATCGGAGGAGAACCAATAGCACGATGAGTATTGGTCTCAACGCCAGGGATACTAGCGCAGCATTCTATGCTTAGTAAGAGAAACTGGCTTAACTTTGTTCAGGAGAGAAGAAATAGGAGAAGTTTTCTGTTCTCGACCCAGAGGTTAAACGCCGCGACTTCCAGGGATGTAATTTTCATAGACCAGAGGAAATTTAATTTCCCCGCTGATAAAAAAAAAAACTGCCATGGAAGTTAATTCAAATTAAAATTTCCGGGAAAATATCATGGAAGCTATGTCATTAATATCCACAAAAATTAAATTCCCAAAGAGAATGAAAGCCATCCAGTTAGCGAGCGTAGGCTTTTTCCCCTTTCAGAGCAACAATGATAATTTATTAATTTCTTTCGTTTTTGTGTTTTAATCTAGGTATATCCACACATATATTAAGGATAAATTACAGGTGTAGTTGAGCAATACTTTGAATATTTGTTTGACATTTGTTTGAAAGATTTTAAATATTTGAAGAATCGTAACAGAATTTACATAACGACGGTCTCGGGCTACTTCATCTCAACTGATCGAAAGCCGTCAATCTCTTCTACCTTGAACGCCGTACAAAGGATTTCTTTATCTCGATCAACTATCCTAACTTTGTACTAGCTCAGCGCTCTCAGATAAACTATTTTAAGTCAGACGTGACTACTTTTTGCGTGTTATCTCCATAGCTTAACAGCCTTACATACGGCACAAAAAATAGGCGCGTCTGAGTTGGGATAGTTTGCCTGACAGCGTGGAGTTAGTACAAAAGTTTGGATAGCTAGATCATTCTCCCAGGCACATCAAGGGATGAGGGGACTGAGGGCAGTGGGTGGAAGAAGGCACCAGTGAACATTTACACGGATTGATCCAAGCTTGACGGAAGTTGAGAGATATTTTCCAGGGAGCTCTTTATCAACCTTAAATTTAGGCTTCCAGCCCACTTTAATGTTTTTCAGGCAGAGGTTTCTGCTATTAAGGAAGCAAGGGATTGACTAGGGAATTGGGGAATACCTTATCTCGCTTTCACTTTGGTTTATACATATAGGTGCAGCAAATTTCGCGGCTAATGTCCTGGCTAGAGATGGCACCCTTGATACAATATCGCCAAGAAGAGAGAGAGAGGGACATCTCCCTTGTCTACTTCTGGACTTCTCTTGAAAAGGTGGGCCTCGGGTCAACTTAGCGAACGCTGGCACTACTGCGAGTTCATTCTGGGGTCGGTCTAGGGATCGTCTAACTGCCCTATCGGGATTGACGCAGTGAGATTATATATCTTACCAGACGCCTTTTGTCGCAGCTGCATGGAGGACAACGCGACAGACTCATCTCAATACTTGCTCTAAAACGGCTCAGCTTTTGCCAGATTATGGGTATGGTAAAGCTCTCCGAGACTAGCATCTGTCGCCTGCGAAACGGTTGCTATAGAATTGGGGAGATATTTTTACTTCGAGAGCCAGCGCTGACTATATGTAAATCTACATATAACATACATTTTCGTTTTATCTTTTGTTAAAATTTAACAGCGTATTTATTTATGTCTATACTAATCTTTATGTGGACATAATTTCACACATCTTCATTGCCAACATTTCACTTAACAAATTTTCTCATCCCATCCACATTCTCTAAATCTTAACGCATCACTTAACATTTCCAAAATCCCCAGCAAATGTGACAAGAACGAAAAATCACAAATCTCATGTACGAGCATGTCAACAAAGGAGACAATTTTCACGCCAACATTCCAAAAGATGAACCACCAAAAGCGTCCAAGCAAGGATGTTGCGACCTTAATAATGTTGATGATGACCAAAGTGAAAGAACCGGACTAAGCAGGGGGAAAACAAGAGGGGACATGTGTATGCGTACATATATCCATTAACATTAACAGTCCGGGTAATGAAAGCTTTCAGTTTTACACTTTCACAAGGCGAAAGATGAAGAGTGAAATAGGATAAGAGAAGAGTGCAAGGGCAAAAAGGAGTAGAGCAAGAGGCGATAGCAACGATCAACACAGTGATTCACATCATACAGCCACTAACCAAAGTGCAGACACCATGGTTGTCGTTGGACGAAAGCTTCTATATGTTTATATTTTGTTAGTTGGGAGTGTGTTTATATGATATGCATGTATGTGTGTATGTATGTACATATGTAAAGGGATATATATGCGGAATGTATGTGTGCATATAGGCATATATTGGTATGTGTTTTATACATACATATGTTTGTATGTGTGAAAAATCATTAACGCCGAGAAAATTTCCACACCAAAGCCAAGTGCTGAGTATACTCATGTGGACAGATAGCAACTTATTTAAGCATACGCGCACATACGAGTACCTATGGAAATGTAAGTTTATCGTTGTGACAGTAGTTAAATTACCGAGGGTTTAAATGTGGCAGTGAGGCACATTAACACCGTAATGTGCAAAAATGTGTACTAAATATATGTATACCTATGAATATTTGTATGTACATACATACATAAATGCAGTAGTAAATGTGTACGTATGTATGTATGGTTAGGTGCGCTTATGCGCGTTTACTTCAAACAACATGGCCGCTAAGGACAACGACGAGTTGCTGAGTTGCTGATTGCATGCATACTTTCATGTTTCTGTATGTGTGCATCACAGTGTGTTTTAGTAATTTACGTACAAAGTTGGCCATGTGTAAGCAAAGTTCGCTTGGATTAATTGCAGCGTGTATGCTCTCAAATATTTGTACATATCTACATAGCGAACATTTTCAATGCATGTTATTCTCGTATATTCACGGAATCAATAATCGTTGCATACCTAAAGGCGCTGGAGCAACGCATCTACATATATTGTAAATACAGATGTACATATTTATGCTTTCGTACATACGCACATACAACACATTGGTTGGTTGGTTACAAACGAGGTATTTACAAGCTAAATGAAAGTACGTCTTTGCGCCTCGGAAAACTTGTGAAACACGAAGAGAATGTGATCATTGAAAATTATGGATGTTTATTGAGAACTGTCGAAAAGTACTGAATGTGGATGATAATATCGAAAACGACTGCAAAAACGAGAGCGACGATGTGTTGTGTTCTAAAAAGAAATAAGAAATGAAAACGTACAAGTTTCAGCCACGGTTGCCATTTTGGCCGAAATGTACCATTTTTGGTACATTTTTCCAGTTTGGTACACTGGATGTAGATAACTTTCAGATTTGGTATATTTTCGAGATCTGGTAAAATTAGATGATTCTTACTGACATCATATATCTATTTAATATTCTCCTTGACATTTGAGCTGCGGTTCATAGTACATCATACGAAATTTAACGGGCAACGCTTTTGGCTGTGCAGATAAGCTTTCCATCTATCTACTTGGTGGCTGCAACATTGCCTTTAGATTGCAGGCAGCCTTAAAACTGAAAAGAGTCTATCAATAAGATCACCAAAGTTCACTATTGTCAACTTCACTAAAAGAAAGAAAGTCCGCGTCCCTTAATGCCAGCTGGAAATTTCGAAGATTTAGTCATTGCAAGAGGGGCGATATCTAGAGTAAACTCTGAATAAAAGGTTCAACTGAAACACTGAATATCTTCGTAGGAAGACAAATGGGACCAGGACGAATATCAGGCAGCATCAAGGCTTGTGAGCAATTGAAGGACTGTACTGATTGTTTAATTAAGTACGCATAATAAGGTTAGGGCTCTTTGGTTGGTACCGGTACGTGAGGGTCTTAATGGCAACGAATGAGTTGAGGTTCACGCAAAACGTAAGACGCAACGGAGCCGACACAGCAGATTTCAAGTGGCACAAGAATGACGGATGACATAGGGATAAGGCAATCTAGAAACTTATAAATCCCCCTCAATGAATCTCGGAAGACTACTTGCGGAATTTTAGTCCGGAAGGCGTGAGCACTTACATACTTAGGTTACCTGACTAGACTGCAGGTTCTAAGACTCCTTTATTTCGGAGATTGGGTATCGTCTTCGTCCAGAATCTGAGACATGACACCTCTAAAACCTTAATTTTATAAGGGATCTAAGGTTGGGATGACCTATTATATAGAGTCAGCACAATATACAATGTATATTATACAGAAGTCGCGTTTATTTGCTCTACCAAGTTTATAATAAAAAACGATTTGTCCTTTTTTACAGAGAATTTTTCTTAATGAACAAAACACCCGAAAAATTTGTTTATTATCTATGCCACCAATGTATATTTGTAAAATGTTTGAATAATTAAATCTAAAGCTAAAACATATATTGGTACATTTTTTTATATTCTGGTATACGGTACACAAGCGATAAGTGGCAACAGTGCTTTCGGTAGCTGTGAACAGGGCCGGTTTAAGAGTGGGGCGACTAGGGCGGCAGGTGCTTGACCTCAAAATACAAACAAAAGTTATAAATAAAAATATTGGAACATTTATTAATGATGTTTTCAGTAAATCCTTTTATCCGCCAACGATTAAATTCTCTGCGTTATTTCATACTTTTTTGAGATTGTAAAAATTCGTTTCGCTTGATTATTTGACTAATCATCATCAGCTGTTTGCTTCAGAACAAAATAAAATGTGCCGAACTGAATGGTGAACCGTGCTTCAGCACCCTCTCTGGCAAAAATGTTTTGAGAGCTAATAAAAAGTTGTCCGGACACGAACGGTAAACTTGCCTCAATAGTGATCTACGAACTTTTCTTTAAAAGCTAATCCATTTTTAACAAAATGAGAAAATTTAACTGCGTAATATAGAATTAAATTAAAGTTAGTGGACGCTATGCTCGCTGCTTCACTATGTTTTGAGCAAATCGCTGCTCTCTCGATGCTTTGCTCGTTGCTTTGCCCGCGACTCCATTATGTCCTTACCACATAAACATAGGGCATGCAAGTGAATTTGGGCTTCTTGTTTTGCGAAGCCGTCAGCCCTTTCATTGCTATCATAGCCTTCAAGCTCTTCATGCCGGGGACCCACCAGAGCTGCATTTACAACTGTCCACAAGCCTTGATGTCTTTCTAAATAACTTTAAAGGCTGGTTACTCACTGTCTAGTAAACAGTTAATGCATGTTGAACATCGTTAACGACGTGATCGACACCATAACATATACCAGGGAGCTGATAATGTCGATAACGATGTTTGACCTGTGGTAAGCGTGAGTCTGACATTGAGTAACCGACCGTAAAGCCTTTGAGGCTGCTGGATTATCCGACATATGCTGGCCCTATTTCTTCTCCTACGAATACATTATCGAACAAAAACTTTGATTGCGAATGCTTCTGCCTGGAATATGGTTGGGTATAAGCGAATTGACAGGCTTTTCTGGAATTGTAGTGCAAGTACGCCTGCCCCAGTACTCCCGTCATACATATTCGTTCCGTTGGTATGCCATACTCGGGACCATGACTGTTTTAGAAATTATGGCTTTACGGCAGCAAATTTCCAAAATTCTGTCCTTTTAGAGCTTATCAAAGGATAACTTCGGTAGCATGATATATGTGACCTTGATAGCGAGATCATCCCGGAATTGCTTGAGAACCTCTAGGTGACTCCAAATAACCCCACTTTTCATACTGATTACAATGGGCAGGGCGCTCCAGAAGGCCTCCTTTTCAATCAGAATAGACAGGAAAGGAAAGCCTGTCATCACACCAAGAGCATCCGTAGGACAGGTTTGCATAGCTTGGGTGACATTCCCCAAGTTTCACCGTGAAGTATCTAGAGGCATAAACCCCCTTGTATCTTTGTTGGTAACATTCGATGGATGTGAGTTCCACTTAAGTCTACAGTTGCCCCCAGATTCTTTGCCTCCTCTGAGAACTCACGTGAATTTTTTGGTGATTGGAATAATGATGGACCTCAGTGGGTTTATTGGCAGTCTCTTTGCAGCCAACAATGTAGTTGACTAGGTCATCTGCATAACCAAATCCATTTCCTTTTAGCTTCTCCAGGAGTTCATCAAGCACCAGTGCCTATAGTAGGTGGCGATAAGGCTCCGCCTTGATTGCAGCCACGTGTGGCCTTTACGGATTGCATACTGTCTCCTAGTACTGCTATTATAGTTTTGGATTTCAACATAGTTATGATACCATCAGTTAGAAGGTTTGGATATTGCTTCGTAATGGCGTATTTTCGAAAGCAACCGATATGTCCAGGAATGCGCACAAAGGTATATTTTTTTACTGCAATTCCTTTTAAGTAATTTTTGCTAGGCTATAAAAAAATAGAAAAACGGAAAGACTTTTACATTAGGAATATCTACCTGAAGAATGAGAGAGAGTCAACAGGCTTGTCAGGCACGCAAATATATTGTTACTGCAATACATAGAAAGGAGCTGAGGCTAATTAGCCTTTACGCCTTTTGGAGTTGTGCTGACTTTGGATATGCAGATCACTTTGTCGTCACTCCGCGTTGTTGGTAGGTGGGCAAGGAAGGTACTTGCTTTCAGTAACCTGACTAGTGTTCCAGATATTAAGCCCGTACTCTGTTGTAGCAGGCATAGGTAAATGCCATGTGAACCATAAGATCATATGCATTTAAGGTTGAAATGGTCCACGATGATTTTTCCATACAGGCGATTCTTCTTGTTATGCGTCTTGTCCTCCTGTTTTCGTACACAGCGCCCACAGTGTTTTTTTTTTTAGGATTTGAGCCTTTTGGAAAACATGCCGGAAAATGGATAGCCTGCTGATTTCTTCGGGGGTGCCCGTGTAGAAGTTCAGATGATCTGAATGCAAAGCACTTCTGGTAGGAAAAACATGCTTCCGTAGTGCTCATGTCACATAGCCTTTTTAAACCTTCTGGGCTCACAGTTTTAAGCCATTAGGGCGGTCCATTCGCCTGTTGTCTTTGCCCAATTTATTGAAGAGTTTCCAAGATTATTTGCTAAGTTTCTCGAGATAATTGTTGCACCAAGGGACATCCTCGTTTGAAGTTAATAGAAGGATGTAATTAGCGTCGTCAAACTGTTCACTTCCCGTTCTATACAGTAGAGAAAGAGTTTCCAGTATGTTTTTCTGGGATTTCTGCGAACTTGGTTAGTATCTAATATGTCGATGGTACGACAAGATAACTCATTTGCGATAGGCCAGTTTGAGTTAAAAGTCGACTAGCTATTTGCGGAAATAGTCAAATATTAAAGATAGTGAGGATTTAAAAAAAAGACTCGCCCGTATAATTATTGTCCTAGCTTCCCCATAAACAGTGATGGTCGTTGTCCCACCCATGTCCCAGCTTTGTTCATCTGCAGCACTCCTCTAGGGCTATTACTTCCATGTGGGCGACAGCAGCGCCTGAGAGGTAAGCTGAAGCGAGAATGACCTCTTGTTCACCGTTTTGAGTGGGCATTTTTCTCCTTACAGCAAATAAGGCACTTGATGTGCCTAGGCCTAGGTTTAAGAGCTTAGCATTTTTAGGCTTTGAAGCCCGCCGATTCGAATTTAACAGAGAATAGATGTGATTTTGAGCCACATAGGACTTTGGTTTCTTCGAACTAGAAGGGACCGCCTTTCCCGTAGCAGCATAATCCTTTTAGCAGCAAGGCCGCTTTAAAGGGCTTTTGTTTCCTCTACTACCAATGCCGGCTGTGCAGGTTCGCATTGAGGTGTCGTGGTTGCATCCTTTGAGGTAACCCTTCGTGTAGTAGAGGAGAAAGGGTCAGTTTTAGGAGGCGCGGTATCTTTAAGGTGTGACGATTCAGTTGTCCTCCCATTTCTATGGATTCGCACTCTGCCATATCCATAGCTGACTATGTACTCCAGCCTGCCGAGTGTCTCCGCTGAGTGCGGGTCTACAGCTATAGTGAGCTCGGATGTGGGTCCTTTTCTAAACCCTATTAAGCATCATCCAAACATGAGTTCTTAATTGTATTTTAGAAAATCCATGTTTATATTTTCTTTTCGAGAAAGCAGTTTCGGTTCTGTTATTTCAAACTCATTTTTTTCAGAGTCGTCTTTTTAATTTAGAATATCACATACCACACATATTCATCTATACGATGAAAACGATAAGTAATTCTTAAGAGAAAAATAAAGCAAACAACTTTTTACAAACATTTTTCTTTCCCTTTACGTTTCAATTCGCAAATTATTCATGAAATTCAGATGCGTAACACTCAATTCAGCTCTACGGCGCAACTCTAACCAACTGGAACTTATATTGCCCAACCGACTGAGAGAGATAACTTATTGCGGCTAGAAAAACTTTTATGAGTTCAAGGTAGGGGAGCCATTTCCCGACAGACGGCAAAACAGCTTGAAAAATGTGTGTAATGGCGGCTGTGAAAACATTAATACACAAACACACACGCACTTTTCAGTAGCTACATATGTATGTACAATAGCGAAAATGCTGCGAAACTGTAGATTGGTGAAAGGCATTAGTGTGGCAGTGAAAAGGACGCAAGGCGAGGAGAAAAGGCGGCGTCACCGATGAGCAGAAGGACTTTGCGGCGGCAGTTATGCAAATTGTTGTAGATTGTGTTGTTGCGTCGAAAATTGTGTGCTTAGTTGAGAATTTGCAAAAACATTGCGAATGTGGTGCGAAAAGAAAAATTTGATTTATAAGCCAAGGCAAGATGGAAGGGCGGACAAAGAAAACGTAAGCGAAAAAATAAAAGCAAACTAGTACCTTTTGGTACAAACAAAAACTTGTGAAGGCTTAAATTTTAAAATGATATATACATATGTATGTATGTGTAAAGGAACCCTGAAAGTATTATATACAATTCGTATATACACACCTTGAGAGCAGCTATAATTTTATTACGATTTATAACCTTCGAAGGGAAATCTCTCAAATAGCCCAATGAATGGAGTTCTTAGTTCAAAACTAGCACCGATTCGGTTAATATGGGAAAATCTGTTATAACAAGGAGACTGAATTTTCATGTAGATACCAAATTCGTTACTTATTTGAATATTCAGATTTTTATTAGAATTCAAAATCATTGAAGTCCCTTAAAGACAAATTTTCTTTGTGTAGGTGAAAATTTTTAAATTTTATTAGATAAGTTTGAAATATACTCGAATTACGCATATTGACCAACTACTTATGGTAACTACAAACTCAATATGCATATGTATTTACCTATTGCAATCGTTTTTCCTGCAGGTATATGCAAACTTTCTTGTTTATGTGTTCGAAACAAGATGACAGCCTTGGCAGGAGTCATTGTAATTTATGTTTGTTTTGAGACTTTGGGATCGAAACACATACTATAGCCACCCAAACAAGTACCCCATTTGCTTTGCGAAGATGCGAGGATTACATATGGGTGAGTGTAATAAGTATCTTGGTATTTTCAAGCTGAAAGCTTCATGTGGCAATAAAGTTTATTTTCGATAGACAGCGCAAATGCAATTTAATGCCTTCATAAATATTAAATGGAGCTATGTATATGCCTTCATATGTCGAAAAAAAAAATTAAAAATGTCATAAAAATATAAGCTTTTGTGTTCTAACCCAAAAAATTATTTGTAATAAGATATCAGAGCTGTGTAATGATTGAATCAATTGAGTGTGCATTCTCATTTTTTTCGTTTCAAAATTGTGATTGTTTGATTTAAAAAATTTAACAACCACTCTTGAGATTGGTTACAAATTGTAAACACAAAATATGTAGTGTGTTATGGAATGGTTGACACCCATTCACATAGAGAATGTGAATGCAAAAAAAAAACTCAATCATGTATGATTGGACGTTTATGGGAATGCAATCTGTCATTATCATTCAGTACTAATACTATTTGTTGTATCAGGGTTGAAATTTTTGTACTCAAAATGTGAAACCAGAAGATTGCCATCTCCCTTAAAATAAGTAAACAAATAAATATTTGGTGCTAAAATATTTTTCTAAGTGTTTGGCCGAACTTCTGCTCAAACTTGAGGCATGAGTTCTGATTTTATAAGAAGAGTTTTCAAGGCAGAAATATACTCGAAGGTTTGCCATTGCGTGCCGAAGGACGACTGCTATTTTGGGCTATGATCTGACCAGGTATTTAACCATGGTCCTATGGAGTGGAAGTACGCACATGTAATCACTCTGCTACGGCGGCCGCCGTAAGTACATGCTATACATATCGTCGTTTAAAGTACAAAACCGCGTATCAAGAAAATGCAAAACCGCGTAATTGCATAAATTATTTTCTAGAGAGTAAAGTCACCCATATCTCAAAATGGTTATCTTTTTTATAAAGCAAACGTATTCTGGCTAGTATATTTCAGGACGAATGGATAGGAATTGAGCCAAGAGTTTTTGTGAGCAAATCCAATTTTTGGCAGCCAATGTCAGTCACACGGTTTTGCAGAATGGCGATACGCGGTTTTGTACTTTAAACGACGATATATATGTACACATATTAGATTATTTATTCTCAAAATGCATGAAAACTATAGTATGCTTGCAAAAAATTAATAACATTTTATGATAAACAGTTCTATAAATGTATTTGCACTTAAAATTTGTATTTTAATAAAGTATTAATTAAATAAATTATTATTGTAAATTATTATTTTAATAAATAGATATAAAGATATTTATACTTGGCAACTCTTGGACTTTTCTTCATTTGTAACAAATGACAGATGTAAACAAAATGAAAAAATAATTGTATTTTTACAAATTTAAAGCAAACGGGCGTTCTTTACAAAAAAATGTAGTTAGGGATCGAATTGCGCATATTTTTTTTACAATATCAAGTGCCCACAAGAAGTGTTAAACCACTAAATAGCTTAAAAAACGCTTTCAAAAACTCGAAACGAGAGTGAAGTGCAGTGTTCAATTGTGATCGAAATTGCAGGCAAAATTTGTGCGTGTGTAATTCATGTTTTACTTATTTGAAGAAATGTTGCCCCTTGTCATTAAAAATAAGCAAACCAAGACCCCCGCGTCCCACTGGTTACATAATACTTGAATAGCCCCTTAATTAACATGTGTTTGTTTTGAGAACGCACGGCCAGTTAAACAGGCATGTCTGAATCGATTTCCTTCATCATTCTTAGCAATTTGATGTGCATTTTTATTGTTATGTGTTGCAAACAGACATTTTAGGAACTAAAGAGGTTCTAAAATCTCTGTACCCAAGCGCACTTATTTTTAACAGTTTCCAGTTTATGTAATATTAATCAAAACAGCTTTTATTTATTTTACGTATTATGTGATTTCTGGAAGCGTCGAATACAAAAAAGGGCTGTGACTGGGTTTATGTAATTTGAAATTCTATTGATGATTACTAATAATAATAAAAAGGCGCTTACATATCGACACAACTAAAAATTTCATATATTTCAGTAGAGCCAATTAAAGATTTTTTGTTTCGTAATTTAGCAATAATATGTCTTGGAACGTAATTATTCCGGATTATATGCAGTCATACTGTAAGCTTTCAAATTATGTATTTTTCTAAACCTGAAATTTTGAATTGTGCCGTTATTGCAGAGGACCACCGAAATATGTTAGGGCTACTCCTCCGATTGTGGCATGCGCCTTGGCGTTGTCGCACAAAGGGGAGGGACCTACAGTTTTACGCCGACTCCTGCCGGGGGCCGACCACTATTACAAAAAACATTTTCTTTTTTTTTGCCCGGAACTGGGCTCGGACGCTCACCCTGCAGAATGGTAGTGCGCAATTCTAACCACTACACCACAGCGATCGCTTAATTAATTTTAATCATTAATCGCGATTAACCATTTATTCGTTAATTTTTAGTCATTCATTGACTAACATTTTGTCGACAATACTCGCATAAGATAGTCCCAAATTTTCATAAAAGAGAAAAGTGATTTTGTTCAAAACTTTTGAATGACGTGTTGACTGAACTTACTAATTCGGAATTTCTACTATTACTTATAGAGTAGGCTATTCATAAAGTCTGGGTAATGAAATAAAAATTTTTCTATTATAAGTTCCATAAATATAAGGAGACTTTTATTGTTTAATTTATTTTTTGCACATAAACTTGTATCTTGAACTTCTTTTTCCAAAAAGTGAGGATGTCAAAATTTCAATAGATATCGGAAAGAGATCTCCCAATAGATAAGTTCATGAAAATTATTCCAAACGAAAACTTAAAATTGATAAAAAAAATAATAACTAAATTTAACTAATTTATATTAGAGGTTTGAAGTTTATCCCACTGTAAGTATGAAATCTTCAGCTATGTGTTTCCATTGTCACTTTTTCGTAGCCATATCAACAGCCTGACAATTAAGAAGATTGTGACGTTTCATGCTACCATACGCAATATCTTAAATCCTTCAAATTTTATTATTAACCTTTTGTTTGTTAAAAACATTTTCTTCTTAGATTCGAAACTTGATCAAGCAAAATTGCCTTTGTGTTTGACTAAGAGATGCTCAATAAGCTCAGAATTGTAGTTCTCATTTGCATACATAACAATAAATTATTAATTTTTGTTTCACACCAACTCCAATATTGAATAGTAAAATATATTTTAATCTTACCCAAATAAACAACGATTTAGTTCAATGGTCAATCACATATAGAGTATAGGGTGGTAATGTGTTAAAGTTTCAAAGTTTTTAAACGTAAAATTACGGCTAATACCTTTTTAAGCGTTTTGTAATTTAACCAAAACTCATTAGCATCCACTCAAGCAAGGAATTATTTACTTTTCAACATGCATTAGCAGAGTGCACTTCTCTTTTGTTTAGAATTTGGTTGTCAAACACACTACATCGGATCTTTTGACAGATTTACCAGAATTTTCCACCAGGTAGCTTCTGACAAAGAGATGACCTTACGTACTCTCTTATTTGTCCTCTCAGTTGCCAGAAAACCAAGTACGATTTCCGGTAAAATCTGGAAATTCTGGTAAAAAATAGTAATTTCGGACTCATGCGGGTTCACAACTAAATAATATTGGGAATACTTTTGAGGTGTTTGAAGAGGGTTGCGACCTGTTTGAAACTAAATTTATTTATAATAATCATATTTTGGCCTTGCCACTTTTGCTAAGTTTTGGCCGAGCTTCTCCTCCGATTTGTAGCGTGCGCCTTTGCTGTCACGCAAATGAGAGGGACCTACAAACTTACGCCGAACGGCGATACAATTTTTATGATAAGCTATTTTTTTCTTAAAGACACTAAGATTTTTAAAATATTTTCAATAAAATTTTATCAACCTAAATGTAAAGCTTATGCGAAGTAGTTATCTAATTTAATGAAAATTTTAAACATTTTGAAGATAAAACATGAATTATATTTAAAACGTAAATGTTAATACAACTGTTTTATATATAATCCCAAACATATGATATAAAATACCCTCTACCAAAAAACTTAAATTGGGTAACGTCGGTTTGAATTTTTACAATTGAGGAATCTTCCTTTTTATCAAAAAGTTATTTACCAGGGTGTCTTTGAACTAATGATTGGTACTGAGTTAAAGAATGCACACACATAAAAGATTGCAGCCTTTTCAATACTCATTCAGTGTTAAACCTTTTTTTGATTGGGCATTGGTTTTTTCAATCTTGCTATGAATATGTTGATGTGTGAATTCATAACTGCTTTGAGAGAATGGAAAATTCAAAAATTTTAAACCTCAATCCTAAGCGAAGAATAAGTAATAAAAACTGGATAGAAAAAAATTTTTGATTTAAAATTGAAAATGATTTCACACTTACACAGCTCTGTAAGATATGTACATATGTATGTATACCATACAATACACAGAAACTTGGAATATAATGAAAAAGCTAGTAATCTTCACCTGGGAGTGGCCAGAAGTGATCCTAGTGAGTACGGTTCAAATCGCAGCTCACAAGATATTTATATATATATCCAGATATTTATATCCACGTATCCTCTGTGTAGCGACAAAACACCTGTTTGGGAGCGAGCTAAAGTGAGAAGGCGAAAACTCCGCGAGCGCTAGGTTTAGATCCCGCCATGTTAAAACCCCGCCTAATGAAAAATAACAAAATTCCTCGTATGAGGCCGCTTTTTTTTGATGACGACCACGGCAAACGTTTAAAGGGCTATGATTTGGGAATATGGACCTGGAATATCCGGACCCTTCGTAGGGAAGGCGCCTTTGCCCGGCTGGTTGATGTCCTCGGGAAGACTAAGGCTGACATCACCGCCATCCAATAAGTGCGATGGACGGGGCAAGGCAAGGTAATCATGGAGCCTTGCGACGTCTAATACAGTTTCCACGTGTAAGATTTGTGGTGAGAGAGAGGCTCAGTCGGCGAGTACTAGCGTTCACCCCGGCGGACGAACATCTAGCCTCAATCCGCTTCAAGGTAAGATTCTTCAACATCTCATTCATCTGCGCCCATTCTTCGACGGAAGAGAAGGACGAGGCGCCCAAGGATCTCTTTTATGAGCGCTTGGAGCGCACATACTAGCGCTGCTCCTGCCATAATATCAAAATCGAGCTTTGCGACTTTAATGCCAGGGTGGGCAAGGAAAGTAACATTGGAACCGCCGCCGGAAAATTCAGCTTCGACGACGAAATATCTGTGAACGGACTGCGGCTAATCGACTTCGCTGGGGCCCGAAATATGGTAGTGTGCAGTACTAAGTTAAAGCATAAAAAGATCCCTCAAGTTACGTGGCTGCCTCCAGATCGAAAAACGAGAAACCAAATCGATCATGTTGTCATAGACGGAAGGCATCGACTCGGACCACTTTCTTATTGCAGCCAAGATACGCATCCGTCTCTGTGCAGCAAAAAATGTCAGCCCAACAATGCAAGCAAAGTTCAACGTCGAAAAGATGCAACCACACACTCGATACTACTTCTAAGTAAAAGTATCGATACCTGCATGGTATCGTTTGATCTCTACCAAGAACACAATGGATGTACCAGATGAAGAAGGATCTGTCTGCGATCCCGATCTACAAGGGAAATCATCGTTCCAAGAAACATCTTTTTGTTGAACAAAATGTGTGTATGCTATGGGAAAAAATAAATTATTTTTCAGTCGAAAAATCAATGTTTCATTTAAAAAGTCGCACCTTCTCAAGACTCCGAGTGACCCAAAGCAGTTTTTGTGTTACCCTTCCGTCCAATGCATCAGTAGAGTCCACCAGCAGGAAAATGCAAATACTTTTGACAGACCAAATTGTAGTTTGAAGAAGATCAATGAACAACCACAAACACGTTATTGGCCCATCGTGACTGACTTCTGAGTTTTATCTATACTCGTCATACTAACTGAAAACATGATTGTCTTCGAAGGTTTCGACTTTTCACTGCTTTTCTAAAATTCACCATCTTCTACCATTAATATCTATTAGCCTCACCGCCCATCGCCACTTAACCGCAGGAAAACTCACATACCAATAGCTTTCTCTTCAGATTTCATATTGCTACAACTCCTACGATTCGAATTCTTTCACTCTGACATTTTTCTTTTATTTGCTTCTTATTCCTGTTGACGTTACAATTTTTGTGGTACTTCAGCTAGCTGTTATCATTGTCTGCCACTGTTTTTGCTGTTGTCAACGTTGACGTTACCACTACATCGTTGAATTGCACGCCATTTCCACCCTTGCTAATGTGCAAATAAAAATGTTAAAAGGGTCCTGTAGCACTCAATTACACGCCCTGGTGACCATTTGCTATGGCAACGGCGCTGAGCGCAGCTGAAACCGAGCGAAGACGGTGGAACGGGCGCATGGAAGGCTAAGTGAGGGGAAATATTGTGTGGTGGGCGTAGACACCTTGCGAATGTGGTGAATGTGGTGAATGTTGGAGTGTAGTGGCGCGTGGGCGTTTTGCTTGCTACATATTTGCACGCTTTCTGCGCGCGCTTTTAGATACCGTTAGGTGGGTAGCTGTATACATTTTTTTTCGCTGCTGTCACTGCTGCTGCGTCGTTTTTACGCTTATGGCGCGTGAACGGAAGTTGCCATCTTGTTGATGGCAGTTAAAGATAAAATGTAATTCTCGTCGTGGTTTTTTTTTCTGTTTTAATTATCTGTTCGCTCTCATTGCCCATCTAACGTTTACCACTGCTGCTGATGTTTTAATGTGCTTTGGCCTTTTCATTTTTTCTGACAATTTCGCACAACAAAATCTGCTTGTTGCTGTACACCGCCTGCCGCTTTACCGTTGCGCTGTTGCCATTGCCATTGCCCTTTTGGCCATTTGCCAGGGCGAAACGAGGTGGTTACTGGTGGGTTGCGCTGCTAGCTGGCAGGCGCGCATGCAGGTGGTGGTACTGCTAATGGCATCGGTGAGGCGCAGTGGCAACGACAGCTTATGCGCTTCGTTGGCTTTAAGTGCCACTTTCCGTCGACTTGTTTTACGGCTTTCGCATTTCTTCGACGGAATTTCTCCCTCACCCCAGCTCATGTCGGTAGCAAACGTATTTTCTTTTTGGTTTTTTTTTGTGTGTTTTGACAGCGTTTATTTGCATTTTTCGCTCTGTCATTTTCATATCTGTGTGAACGTTTCTCGTTCCTTGGCGTTCGTCGGTTCATGGCTTCAGATGCTATACGGTAGGTGGTAGGCACTTGCGGTGCAGGGGAAAACGTTTTGTCTTTTTATGGGTTTTCCCCTAATTTGCAATTGTAAATAATTGCCTTGGAGCGGTTTTGTCATGTCGTTAGGAAATTGGGTGGCAGTGGTTGGCACTTTATTTTTTTTTTCGTTGGCATTTTTTCCTATTTTTGGCAATTTTCTCTTTTGCTTAACTGCTTTGCATAATTGCGAAAAATGTAATGTCAGTGCGAATGAAAGTTAAAAGTTTTTTTTTAGGGAAATTATGTGTAGAATAAACGCGCCAAGTAAACGTTGTAGTGTATATAAATGTTTATGATTTCTAGAGATATATATCAAAGTATGTTGGCAAAATATTTGCTAGAAAAGAGCGAAATTTGTTTAAAAACTTAAAGTTTTACAGCAAAATAAGGCTTTAATGTGTGACGTTTCGAACGTTGAGCATTAAGTTGATAAATTAAGATGGACTATGATTTGAATAAATTTTTATTTAGTCTATTGAAAACTTTAGCGAATTTATTAGTATTCGTATCATAGCATTCCTTATTCTTCATATCATATCAATTTTTCGTTATTAAATTAGAAATTTTTTCCTGGGATCATCAATGCAACTTTAAGGGATACATACAAAATAAAAAAAATAAATAAATAAAAATTAGAATGTGTGTGTGAGTTTGTGTGTAAAATTTTAAAATTAAATTGCTTGCAAACGTCAAGAATTTAAAAAATTCGTCTCAGCGGTTCTACCTTCCTATTTTTTTATCATGGACTACCCCAGCCAGCAAAATCATCGTAAATAAGCCCGTAACTGGATATTTTCTCGAAGAAAAACCGGCTAAAAAGTCGTTTATGATGGCCGTTTACGATTCGTTTTCGAGTACTTTTTCGCTTGAAATTGTCGAGCGGCTACGAACAGTCGTAAACGGGTCGAAAAAGCATTCGTGTGCGAATATTATATATTACGAAAATTTTTTCTTGTGCTGACGAATTACAACAAGCCTCTTTTAGTTTCCTTTTTTGTTTTATCGTTTACGAGCCTTTTTCTAACTTTTCGCCGATCGAGAATCCCTCTTAAAATATAATGTTCTTAAAATGTGCGTTTTCTTGCTGGCTGGGTACATGAAAAATTCTACTACATATATATTTGTGGAAGTATTTATGTATGTATGTATATGTCAGGTTGCAGCCTAAACGGACGGACAAAATCGAACGAAATTTTCACAGAGTATATCCATGACACCTGGGCCTATAATAGGGTGAAAAAAATTTGGATTCGTCAAGGGGGCGTTGCACCTCCCATGGGCGTGAAATTTTTAATCAGCCATAACATCGGAACCATAAGCCGCATGAACTTGAAATTTGGTATGCAGTCATATCTATTATAGGCGTTTATAGTAAGGCATATATAAATAAGTTTGTAAAAGGGGGCGTGGCACATCCCATGGGCGTGGAAAATTGTACCAGCTATAACTTCGGAACCATATGCCACGTGAAATTTAAATTTGGTACGCAGACGTATCTATATATATTGGAGGTGTTTAGAGTAAAGTATATATAAATGAGTTTGGAAAAAGAGGATAAATATCTATTATATCACTCGGACATTTAAAACTATGTTTTTTTTAAACCTTACAATCTTTAGACCATTTCGAAATGGAAAGATTAAATCGTTTTTTTGATCCCGCGTGCTGTTAAACGAAAAAATATTCATTCATAATGAATAAAACTCCTTCCGAAATAAATATTCTCCTGGAAAAGTGCAACTATACTAAAACAGCTAAGCGAATAGGCAGCTAAACGAAATTTACCGTAGTAGACTAATTTTAATTTAAAAATTCTATCGTTGCTTCTATCGGATGCTTTAATTTAAACAGAAAAAATTGGTTTGTCTCCATTAATTTATGCTGAACTGAATATTTGTGCTACTGTTTTATATTTTCATTTGTTTACCCCGAATGACGTCGGGTGCTCTGCTAGTATACTATATGGGCATATACGGTTACGGGTTACGGCGGCGACATTCGCATGCGTTTAACAATCTTAAAATAGGAAGGAAACTTAAAGATAATAGACTCGTCGTACTTTTCTTTAGTATGTTTTATGTTTATTATTATTTTTTTTATACAATCCTAGGTAGTTATACAACAAACATCATAAAAACCGCTTTTCAAACTTCGAAAATTATAAAAATTCGACAAATTTTCAAACTTTTCATTCAGAAATTTTACAAATATGTTTGTTATGAAGTTTTATAGCCCATTTATTTTTGGTATAATAAGGTGAAAGTTTCAATTGGCTACAAAATACAATTGATTTTTAAGATTTTTTTGTTTGCAGACGGTGTCACGTATTTTTTTCCATACAAAGTGTGCTCGAAAATTTTTTTTACAAACCTGTCTTTTTATTTATCAGAATGTACAAAAGAACGTCTGAAAATCCCTAGCTTTAGGTCAGATTGCTCAAGAAGTTATACCCTAATGAAAAGTAGTTTTGATGCGAGTTGCACTAGAACTTTCCTGATTTTCTCGATTTGCCATTTAATCTGTTAGTTAAAAACTTTACGATTTAAGACAATGCGACACTTGCCACACCTTGTGAACCACCTAATTTATTTATTCCTTTTTCTTTATTCGTTTGTTTCTTTCAACGTGAACTTAAATTTTGTTGCCTTTTAATTTCGCTTATAGCTTTAGTTTGCGAAATTTGTACATATGTATTTACATATGCATACATGTACGTATGTATGTATCTTGAAACAAAATCCACAGGGGTTCTCTATATCTCAACGCCTAATTAAGCGAAATTCCTTAGCAGACAATGTGACAATGGCTATCAGCGAAAACGACCACAGCAAGCAAATTACGCTATACTCAAGCGCTCTGATATAAAATTAACATAATCGGTATAATTTAATTATAATTTATTGATTTTCTTGAGTTTTTCTCTGTCATTCAGAGGTTGTTTCCCCACTCCGCTGCTTCTTGCTACATCCCAATATTTTGTTTTCGGTTCGTTGGAATTTTTAATAATGTATTGAAATATGACACATGGGCGCGTTCACACAACCATATCGGTCGGGTATCATAGCGCAAGCGAGCAGTGAGTTGGAGCACAGGCGTTGAAGGCGTTTTGTTTATGAGCTGTAAAAATGAACATTTTATTGTCAGCGGTCAGGGATTAAGCGTCGTTTTCTCGATTGTTTTTTAATTAAAGAATTGGGAAAAAACGTCGGTCGAGCGTTAACGTGGCTCGGCGCTGCAAAAGCGAGTGTATGTGTGTGCATGTTTGTTTACAATATTTAGATATTTAGCCCAGAGCTCCATTCTACTTTTTGTAGTAAGATAAACTCTGTTTTCGTACATTTACGGTTTTCTATATTTGCGGCTACGAAAACCGGATAGCCGTCCGCTAGACTCTTTACCCGCTGTAGTAGCTGGCTCACGCCAGTCAGTGTGGCGGCAATCGACAAGTCAAATATGCCTGTCTACAGTCGCACCCACAGACGATTTGTCACCAGACCAACGAACAACTTGTCATTCCGAACAAAAAGTCTATTTTGCTCGCAACACGTGTAACATTTCCGACGCAATTGCAAACTGTGGTTAGAAGGAAGATGCGCGCTACCTTGAAAAGGAGGTGGCAAAGTGGTATTCAGAATGATTGTACTTGCTCCTCTTCGCTTTACGCTTTCATTCCGCAACTAGTAACGGGCAATGATATACGCTTGGGTAGCGCAGTTGTTGATGAGAAGCGCAAGATTTATTGAAGGTAAGAACTAAATGGAAGAAAAAACTTCAGCTGGCTGGTGCATTGACATATGAACAATGTTGCTAACAGCAGCATTCGAGTGTAACCAAAGCTTTCGCAGCCGCGGGTGTAATAAATTGCGACGAACCAAACAAGTTCATTAATGCTTTAGTTGGCAGAGTTGCTATTACAAGGGCAAGGCGAACAAATATAATTCTTGAATTTTCATCACCAAGGCTGTATGAGAACCATTTCAAGCCTCAACCGAGGCGATTTACTTACAGAGATTTTATCATTGACTCCCAAATTACAAGTAGGCAGTGCACGAGACCTACAAAGGGGTATCCGGGCGAAAAGTGGAACTATCACCGTGATCAATGGTATGTACACCACAGTCATCCGAGCCATCATAGCTATGGGATCAAGACTAATATACTTTTCTGGTTTCTGAAAGGGATTTCAACTAGGAAATTATGGCATTATCATCTGCTCCGATGACTAAAAGATGGATAAAGGAGTTGGCTAGGGTTTCCTTTCGGAGGATCTGTTGAATAGGTAATCATATCGTCTGCCTGACGACTTCGCCCCCCGTAGGTCCGTCACTGACTGACACGTAGTTTAGCACCGAGAGAAAGGTTTAGCGGAAGATTTACGAGCTTCTACGTGTTGGCGATGGCGAATATAGACGCCTATTTAACGATGAGCTGCATGAGCTTTACAGCGGCATAGACATACTGCAGCGAATTCAAATAATTAAGGCGGCTCCGTTGGCTTGGCCATGTCGTTCAAATGGACAGCGATGTTCCAGCTCTGAAAGTATTCAACTCGGAACCCGATGGTTGTAGCTAAGAAAGAGGGGGCCTCCCAATTCGATGGAAAGGTCAAGTGGAGAAGGACTTGGATATAGTTGGCATTTCCAATTGGCGTCAGTTGGCACAGCAGAAAAACGATCGGTGTGCTTTGGGGAACTCTGCAATTTTCGCTTAGGCGAAGAAGAAGCATAAGACAAAGAGGAAAGCTAAGAGAACGACACAGACGAAGAGGAATATGAATAAGAAGAGGAATGCGAACATAAAAGCTAAGATGCACACGACAACAGGGGCGAACGCGAGGATGAATTCAAATATGAAGACGTGTATAAGCACGAATACAGAGCCGGCGAGCAGAATGAAGGCCCAGTCACATACGGAGACAGAATTGAATACGAAGACTAAGACGAGGACGCGGCTGAAGTAGAACACAAAGACGAATACGGGGACGAACCGTTAAACCAAGACGAAGATAAATACGAAGACGAAAAGGAATACGAAATTGGGATGACGAACGCAAAGACGAAAACAAGCATAAGGACGAATACCGTAACGTTGAAGACTTATCTGAAGATGAAGGTGAAAGTACAATATGAATACGAAAACGAATAAGAATACGGAGGGGGCGGGAGGGGGGGGGGGGGGGAATATGAATAATTACACGAATAAGCATTCGAATACGAAGACGAATGCGGGTTAAGTAAACTGTTTTGGACCAACGACCGAAAAATGCTGGGTTCATGGCGGCCAAGGGACGCTATTCGACTACACCGCGGCATGGAACAGGTTTGAGAGAGAGATCAGGAGCCCCCCCACCTAGCGGTGAACCCACCGGGAGAGAGCCCAACACCCTGATTGCCGCTGGCCTATCAGTGTAGATATTTACGAGTACATCCTTTGCTGCCGTCACATCAACAATCAATCGACTGCTTGGCAGCAGTGATCAGGAAGCCTATAATTAAAGACGTGCGTTCTCATTATTGTAAAAGTTCACCTTGCCGTGGAGAAAGATCAAATTGATGCCAGCCTAGCCATGCAATGATCTGTGTTGTCCGGAATAAGGTCGAAGATAACTATCATATTATAAGTGTTTAGATCCCGAGATTGCTAAGCATTTAGTGCTTCTACGTCTGGCTGTAACACCTTACGTCAACGCCTATGTAAAGCAAGACGTTGAGAACCAGATTGGAGGTGGTACTTGTGGACTCACTGTTTATAATGACATGGTCCAGTGAGTAAATCCTTCCGCGTGGTGTCTATCGATAAACAACGTAATCAAGGCCGCCGACAAACAAAATGGAAGCACCAAGTTTAAAAGGAACTGCCTGCACCTTTGAATAACTGCCGGAACTTCGCAATGGAGGAAAGCAACGCGAACTTTTTGACCTTCTCTCATACTGGCAAACAGTTATTTTGTCATTTTAATTATTTAATAAAATCACTTTTACTTTTGCATATATTTGATAACGTTTAAAATGTTTACCTTCGATTAACCAGAATTTCGCAAACATAAGATTCGCTTTACTGATTCAAAGCTCGCATTTTTCGGAACATATTTACCAATTATATAAACATGTACATCTGTATGTACCCTCTTATGCCATAAATCGATTTTATGTCATTTTGCATTTGTTTGCTCATTTCACAGTCTATCCAATTCAAAATAAGAAAGAAAACAAGTAAGAAAGGCTAAGTTCGGGCGGAGCCGAACATTAAATACCCGGCGCAAGTATTAAATATATGTTTTTTCACCCTTCCGAAANTATACCCTTGTGCACAAGTGCGCTCGGGTATAAAAAGAATACCATATTGTAAAACTGCTCAATTATGTTAATAAGTCACACGCCCTTCGAAAACAAACTTTTCCAGAGTCAATTACCCAAATATCCAACTCCCACCGCCTGTTATTCACCCTCCGACCGAAAACCAGCAAATAAATACCCACAAGTCAAACACTCCGCATCACAGGCTACCAACAATTGTGGTTGTCAGCTTCCTGATGGACCTCCATCCCTTTCAAGCAAAAACAAAAACGCGCTGTGAAAAGCATTTGAGGAAAAGTTCAACGATAAGCGGAAGGAAACATAAATTTTGTTACAAAAATATTACTTTATTGTGGGTTGCTATGCGGCAGTGGGAGTGTACGTATGCACGTATTATTATTACTATGTATGTATGTGTGTATGTGTGGGTGCTTCTTGTTCGGCGTTGTAAAAGTCAATTCAACACCAATTAGGGATGATCATCGCCACTTCTGGGGTCGCCTGGGGTGTCATTTGTTATTCCTCCGTCGCTGAGTTGCTTAGATTGTATGAGTGCTGTAATAATTGTGTGTTGTTGTTTGCTGTTGGCATAGAGTGTAACTTGTCATAAATACGTATACAAGCTACATACATACATACATAACAAGCAGGCGAACCAGATCAGCAAGAGAACTTCAAGCTGAGGCTACATATTATGGGCAACAGGATATGCAAACAATAAACAATTTATGTGCGCGCAGAAGTGTAGATGATGTGACTCGAGGGTGGTGATATCTACATACATACATACATACATATAACTATATGAACATAATGCATACAACGTAGTCTTGTGGGTTGGCTGAAACACCCTTGCGGCGCACATAAGGCAAAAGTGACGATTTAGCTGGACAAAAATCGAAAATTGCGATGATACTTAATATGTACAAAAATACGTAATCTTTAATAAAACCCGCGTAAATCCAAGTTTTCGATGTTTTGCAATATTCAAAATTTTTCGTAAAAATTTCGAGATTTTTTTTAAATTCTAAAAAATCACCCATCATTTTTAGCCAATTGAACCTGTACTTTTTTTTACTAGAATTCAGTGGGCTACAAAACTACATACTCAGAATCTTACTAGGAAATCTAATTGAAAAATCTCGAAAATTTTACGAAATTTTGTTGAACTTTTTTTTTTTTTAATATTGCACATTTTAATTCAGTGTCACACGATTGGTACCTTTGTACAGATTTATACATGCGGGCTGTTGATACAAAATAAAAAAATGGGACGACATTTTTTTTGTAGACACACGATTAGTACAATACAGCGAACTTCTATAAAGAGATAAATATTAAAAAGGCAAAACATGCAGAAAAGGCAGAAAAAGGCAATAACGTCAAAAAATGCCTTAAAATCCTACCCCTGGTTATTCGAGTACCCGCAACTTGCCGAATGCATATCGTGCGCACAGGCACCTCCAATCAGTCATATGCGGTAGCTCTGTATTGATTATAGTATATGTGGATGTAACTTTTTAAAATTATTCTTATATTAAATAAGGACTTCTTACAATTAAGCTGTTTTTTTCATTAGCTTACGTGTAACGGTTTTAAAATGGTAGTTATTTAAAAAAAGTTATATAAAATTAATTAGAAAATAGTTATTTATAGTTATTAGATGATAAAAAAGTACCCCAAAGTACCCTGATTTGATTTTTATACAAATATTTTTTGATTCGTTTAGAAAGCCCTGATAAAAATTTCGCGTCCCTTTGAAGCACTTTAGGAGTAATAGTAATTGTGTTTTGTTTACAGCTATCAAAAAATCTATTTGCAGCAGCTGATTGACAAATAAAAAATATAAAAATACAAAAGCGAAACGATGAACACACCACATTGTTAATTTGCTATGAAACCCCCATATTGTCCAAGGTCAACCTGTACAATATTTTTCTGTTACTATTATTTATTTCTTTTAAATATCAAAATGTAAACACCATGTTTAATATCAAAGTGGATAAAACCATTTTTCGTAGGGGTCGCTAAATTTATATTTTTATTAATGCTGTTGTTATTGCTTAAATAGTTTTAAACCATCATATATGTAATATTAATTTCCCACACCCCAAATCAGTTTTATTGGTTAATTATTTTTGTCCAATTAAATCGTCACTTTTGCCTTGTGTGCGACGCTTGCGAAACAATACCAACAAGCAGGGAACATAAGCAATCAAGCGATTCGAGGATGCTGCGTGTGAGGAGGTGATTGCCGCTTATACAACAACAGAATTTACTAAAGTTAACATAGTCAGTAGAGCGTTGCTTACCACTTGCCACTTGCCACTTGCGCCAGAAGCAACTTTGAGTCTACAGTAAAATCGAATGGCCTTTACCTCAATGGCCTGCAGGGGGTGGAGTAGAGTTGTGTTAAACATGAATTATGAATTGTTATTGAGATTGATAACATTGTTACATTTGTTCGTGTTGTTGCATACTGTTGCATACTGTTTACGTTGGCGTTAGTGGCAAGCTGTAACGCAGTCAATATCTACGCCATCAGCATAACACAGGCACCCTCCTGCAGTCACCTTCATAGATGTATGTAGATGTCTGTTTTGGTTTGCTTTATTTTGTACTACATACTTACAACAACAATTCATTTGCTATTTGCTATTTCTATTGAAATTATGTTGAGTAATTGGCCACAAAATCAGCAGGGGTCTATGCAATGGGAAAGGGGTGGAATTCCAATCATCTAACTCGTAAGGGTTGTAATCAATGTTTGCCGGCGTTGGCGCTGGTAAGGATTAAGCCACTTTATGCGGTTAATATTTATTGCCAACAATTGCATCATACACCCAAACTCCGTAATGTACAAATGACCGTAGAAGGCAAACATTTGCTGGTGTGTAAATGTATTCATGCAAATGTGCACATGTGTGTGTGTGTGTGTGTGTTGAAGGGGGTGCTTGCGTGGCACAGCAAGTGCTTGGTGTTTTGCTAATTTGGGCATAATTTGTGTGCATTTCGTAGTATGTATTTCGGATTTCGAATTAAGTTGTTTGTTTTGGTGTTACAAGATTAATGAGCTTGCAAATGTGCTCTTTTTACATAGATACATATGTAGATACAAACATATGCTCACATTATCGATACAAGTCAAATATGTAGACATAGATACATAGCAAATGGATATTGTGCTATCAATATAACAAACCTTACATCAGGATATTCTAGCTAGGCTAAAAAATGTAAAAAAAATTTGTCACACGACTGGTGCAATACAGCCAACTTCTACTGAAAAATTTGAACAAATAGTTTTTCTTGATTGGGATAAAGAAAAATATTTGGGAATTCACACGATTTAAATACGACTTGCCCCAAATTTTGGGCAAATGCCCAATCGTGTGACACTGCCCTTAGATATCAATGTTTCAAAGGTATTCAGATAGATTCCGGAATCCGAGTGAAAGTAAATTGTAAAATAACTCTTAAAATGAATGAATATAGTTATGGTTGGTTAGAAAAAAACTCACACAGAGTCAAACTCATGCTTGAAGGTCTTGAGTGTCCAGTCCACGCTTGAAGCTGATTTCATAGGTTAGGTTAGAAATTAAATATTACTTTCATTAAATTTGCTCGCGACTAGTACACGACTTTTTTTTAAAAGCATTTCGGGCATAGTTCAGGAATATTTCAAGTTCATTGTGTGACTAGTTTCGAACAACTCCGAAATGATTCCGAACTAGTCTCCAAATTGTGGCGAAGGCGATGTCGAGCTCGAAATATTTAACGTTTATATACCCGCCGACACTAGCTGCCCGGCAGGATATCACTCTGAAATAGATGCGTTTCTCCGAAATGAAAACCGTATGGTAGTTGGCGATGATTCGATATTCTGTACAAAGAACGACGACACACCCACCTGGATTATGGGCAGCTGTTGCAGCCAGACATAACAGTTGTAAGCGCTGGTCTGATATAAAACATAACATGGGGACCTATGCAGACCATCTTTCCATAGACGTCTCGATTGTTAAACCTGCCGACTTTGCTTCCGCGGAACACCGAATCTATGTCAACTTTTCTAAAGCTGATTTGACCGACTTCCCGGAAGCACCTTCTCTTCCCTCCCACACCAACCTTAGTTCACGTAGGTAAGCGTAATTCCTGCAGGGTTGTCACTGTTGCTACAGCTCACTTCGTCCCAGCCGGTTGTATTACGGAACCCTGTCCGAAATTTCCTTATGAAACGGCTGTTCTATCCGATGAGCATGACACGAACCACCTGACCCCAACGAATCTTCAGCATGTTTTCCGCAAAGTGCACACATAACAACAGCAGACGCCATAAACACGCAGCTAAACCGTAACTGTCCCTGTATGAGGACAGTTCTAGTAGCGTTGGATCTGTCAAAGGCGTTTGACACCGTCAGTCCACTCCTCCTCTCTTCCACAGGGACTCAAACGGTCGTCGGCGAATTATTTGAGTGGTCATCAGTAATGTGTAGACACAAATTGGGGAGCCCCAGTAGAATCAAACAGGGCGTTCCACAGGGTGGTGTTCTTACCCCGCTACTAACTTGATGACTTGTGATCGAAAGTAAACGGTTACCGCTCCGGAGGAAGAAGCAAGGAGCTTAACCCTCTCCCCTACAAAATACTCGGCAAACCTTTCTTCCACCTGGACGAAGGAAGTCAGTTCAGCTGACCCGAAAGGAAGGGCAATTGAATAACCCGAAAATCGTGGGAGTAACCATCGACAGTCTGCTCTCCTTCTCTGCGCACACAACCGCTATTGTCAATAAGGTACAGAGCTGCAACAAGGTCCTCAAGTCGCTAGCCGGCAGCACCTGTGGCAAAGACAAAGAAATTACAGACTACAAAGAATACAGCACTCTGGACAACGACCGGATGTCTTTTGAATGTGAAGTACAACATAATGCTCTGAAAGCAATTCATAGTAGGGGGTGACGGACATGGGCACCCGAACAGATATTTGCTTGCAGAGGAGCCATCGCCAAGGCACACCACCAAGCATCTTTACGAACTGACGGGCGAAGTTCAGAACTTCATAAAGCAAACTCTGGGCCCGACAGTATATCGACAGGCCTAGAGCAGCATTTACAGGGAGTCGGTCTCAAGTTACTTAGACTCCAGACCTGTGAATGCCGTTGTGGGCACACAACTACCTGGTGTGGACAGAGCTTCGTCTGCCTTGGTAGACTCAGACCATAATAGCCCCACTCCACTCTGGCTACTGCAGCAGATTGAATTCGTACCTAGGCAGACTGGATGCAGATGTGCCCAATGAGTGCCCGGTATGCGGAGAGACATCCCACTACTCGAAACATCCCCTCGCATGCCCACTACACTTTATTTGAGTTTTACGAGAACGATTGAGGGACTATCCAATCTGGGTGGGGTTGTTGCAGCCGCTACAATAACAAAAACAACCACAGCTATATAAATCTGACAACGAAATGCTCATATGCGAGCGAAAGAGAGGTCAGGCATTGCCCAATTAAGTTTGATCCCAGGGTGAAAAAGTTCACCGCTGCCTCCTCTTCCATCTACTTATTCCTAGAGGGTATGTGAGTAAGTAAACAGCTAATGGGCTTCAGCTTATCTGCATATTTATCAGAGTTATTATGGAAAACTCGAAATTTAATTAAAACAATACAGTGTGTTCGATATAAGCGCTGGTTTCTAAACAAAAAAGGCGTCTACTTTTTCGAAATTATAACTGTTAACTTTGACGAACATTCCGAAGCGAATATAAAGTTTAGTTGGTGACAGCATAAAGGTACTTTGTGCTTTGTCCTCTTTCACCTCCAAGCTCAATCGCTTTGCCTTCATATCCAACTTGGAAATAATGGAAAAAACGTAGCAATTATTTTTATCGATGAAAAATTTTTCTTAAGTGCAGCTCTTATTATTTTCAGTATGCATTCAATAATTATTTTATGATACTTTCGGGATTAAATTAAACAAATCACGGGATATGAAGTAGCCCAGCCTGACCATCTGCTTGGTATTACACGTCTAGTCGCTCTAGTAGTTTATGTAGGTGGCTGTGCAATATCTTTACCAGCCCTTGTAGAGCACCCTTTCTTATGTAACTCACAAACGAGGAAATCCAAATTGATTGCTCTTGAATTGAGTTGAAGTGAGGGGGAAGATGGCAACTCTGCCTTAAATTACATGACTTAAAAAATTACAGGAGCATATATAAAAAGAAAATTAAAGATAAATAAACAGGGTATATGATAATATGCCGGCTTAAGCGAAAAAAAAAAATTCAAGCTCGCGGACCAAAAAAAACAAAAAAATGTTCAAAACAATTTTCTCTTGTTATCTGTTAAGGTTGCATGAGAGCCGTAGCACCTAAAATCTGAAAGTTAAAATCTTAGAGCTTCAAAGCAATTTTTTTAAAGTCTCAATAGGTACATTTTTCACCGAAACACAGCCTGTCAGAGAGCACGGAAATATGCTTCTCTATTTTTTTTGAGTAGTGCATTTTTTCCTACACTATTAGGTAAAGCCAGCCAACATTTTTGTGGACCACCACTTACATCTTGTTTTCTCCGTGCACCCTTGGGAACCACCTGGACTACTCTGGTGTATTTTGTGGCTAGACGCTCATCCACGAAGTCTCTATCCCACCATATTTGGGTTATTGCTCATCAAGCTTTCTATTGTACAGTTTTACCAAAGTACAGAAATCGCTTAGCGAAAAGATTAGTATGAAAATATAAATAAATTGGATATTGTATGACTAATTTGGGTCACAATGACAATAACTATGATTTAATGCTGCGAAATTAACCGTTCATCGTCCGTGAATAGCTTTACTGAATAAATAGTTGATGAAAGCGCCTTTGTTGCAAAGAACTAGTAGTATTTTATTTATGCATGAAAGAAGCACAGGTCAACATGCTCCGACCACTTTGATTTTTTTTTTTTACCAACCAAATGTACTTGTATCTCCCAAGCATTTTTTAGCAGCCAACAGTATTAAAGAGATTAACCTGTATATTAGTTAAAATTTAGGCAGTGAATTAATTTTAACATACTTCTCCGAAGATTGCTAACGGGTTCTAAATATTACCGCCATATCTAATATGCCGCTAAAATCTTTAAGAATCAGTAGTGTCTTAATTTTTCGAAAATAATAATAAACTTACAGACATTATGATGAAACGCGCATAAGATCTGGACTAATCCTACTTAATATTCGCATGATAGCCTGAAAAGATGTGTTCATGGCTAGAAATCTTTATATGTATATTTTCGGGCTCTACAAATTATTTGTGTAGTATTATGTTCGTATATTATTTTCCATTTTAATCTCATTGCTTTTCATTGTTTACAAAATGCTTGTAATAACTATATTTTGACTCACCTCAATGAATGGTAAACATGAACTTCTCCATCGTTAGGTCATTATGCGGAAGATTATACTAGTTTCAGATTTCTAAAAGCCATAACAAATGTAACAACAAACAGTTTAAAGCGTTATTTTATATCTTTGGTAGTAGTAGAAGCTAATACAAAAGCGCGATCATGAATGAAAACTGGCAGACGTATTCAACGATATTGTCAAAACAACTCATCAATAGGCAGAGCAACCAATAAAATGTGTGACAAATGGTCACAACATCCAACTTATTAGTTGATCTAATGTTCTATTTACATAAGTATAAACACCAGCATTTTTTTGTGTTTTTTTTTTTTTAGATATAGAGTTACTATTTTTGGAAATGATACCTTAGTGAATTGAATGAAGCAACTACAAGCCGCTCAGCCACCATCGACGACTCATTAAATGACAATAAACACAAAAGCACAACAGGAAGTTAGATTCTTTAAGAAATTTGAAATTTCCAAATATTTACAAAGCAAAATATAAATCAACGGGGTATTTAATGAAAGAGTTCGCATTGTGTGTACCATTTCTGTGCGGGCTTAGTGGAAGGAAAGTGCGGTGTTCTATAGAGAAATTTGAACTGAATGAATCGATGAATGGTGCTTGAAGCGTTTTTTCATGCAAATGAATTGGCCAAAGCAGCATTCGCTACAATGGGGAGAGAGAGAACATTGCGGCTATGTAGACTGGATACGAGTAAGCTGGGCGGGCTAGCAAAGGCACGAGCAATGCAATTTTGAATGCATTGGTAGCTGCTGCACCCCAACGAACACAGTCTGTGTGTGTGTGTGCGTGTGCCTGCATGGCTTTAGAACTCAAATGAATATGTTTGTTCGAGCGGACATTTTGCTGCATTGGTAGATGCATTTTATGGCGGTTAAATGGTGAATGTGCATCGTAAAATCATAGTGTGGGCTTTAAGCCGTTACCGTTGCGCACAACGATCGCCAAAGAATGGTAATCCAAATGAATAGCTTCCTTAATGGCCAAGTCGTTGTTGGTCGGAGACGGGCGGTCGATGAACGGCCGTTCAGGCGGTCATAGAGCATAGAATATTTTTTTTTTTGCTTTTTTTTGCTGTTTTGTTTGTTAAATTTAAATGCTGTTGTACAAAATCAAATATGACAACAACAGCTGTGGTTGGTTGGTAGGCATTTGCATGAGGAATACTACATAGATGTACCTTGCCATCAGTGATTACTCTTCTGTCTGGCCATATAACTACGCACATTACATTGTACAATCTGTGCATTTAGTAAAAGCACATAAACTCGTGGGATTTGTCTTTTATCTTACTTACACACATAGTATGTATGTACGCACTTAAAAAAAAAATGATAATAATCCACCGGCATACAATTTGTACGCATGTTCCTCTTGCGTTTTTCACTGTGTGCGCGCGCATGCGCATTTTTGCTGCTGACACTGAGCATAGTCGTAAATTTTCAGCTTATTACCAATAATTTCAAGTGGCTTGTTAACAATTTAACACGTCTTAATCGTAAAATTTGTGATGATGCCTCTGCCTCTAAAATGTGTGTATGCAAAAATGCGGAGATAATAGCGATGGCAACAAGCTCAAATTGCTTGCATGTAAAATCGTCGGTTGACAGTTTTGAAGGTGTGAATGCAAGAATTAAAACACAAACACAAGAAGTTACAGCAAAAGCAAGAAAAAAACAAACAAAGTTGAAATTAAATTGAATGTTAAAACACAAAATCG
Organism: Rhagoletis zephyria; assembly: GCF_001687245.7. Classification (NCBI taxonomy): domain Eukaryota; kingdom Metazoa; phylum Arthropoda; class Insecta; order Diptera; family Tephritidae; genus Rhagoletis; species Rhagoletis zephyria. Next base: position 47,061 of record NW_016157483.1, read on the forward strand.
CAGACTAAAGTGAAAACAGCAAAACGGGACAGAGGGAGAATTTGACAGCTTACGTGTAGCCTAGCAAGTTATGTATACTAAAATATTCTATAAATGATAAGCGAAATCATGTTCACATCAATTGACAGTTAATAATGACATGCATTGGGCAGCGTTCTTAATTCCAACGCCTACGCTCTGAGCGACAGTGGGACAACGGCGCGCAAAATGCATATGTATTTTTTGCCATCTTTACTCCGGACAAATTTTTTAAGCACTGCTTTGCAGACGAATAGTTCGTGCGGTGTATCGTTCGAGATAGAAATTAAGGCTGAACTTGATCTTATAAAATTTTTTTGGTACCCAAAGCTATCTGCTTGCTTGGTCTGTTTTAGGGCATTTCATATGTTGAAGACCGTATATTTCATCCGGCATGCGAGAATCGCTAACAGCTCGTCAGCTGTATGTTAGAAAAGAGAGTTTTGCAAAAGCAGGCCAACTTTGAGGTTTCGGAAGTGAATCCAACTTACAGAATACCCAGTAAGGTTCTCAATAAATATTTAGGGCTTAAACCCGATGAGCTATGCAAGTCTCTTGTCAACTTTTATTCACAAAGTGGGCGGAAGGACCATGAAAACATGTTTGACGATAATTCTATTGGACCCCAGCCGAGGGGATAGATTGTCCATTAGGGTGTAGTAATTTAATTTTGAAAAAAGTGTATGGCATATTCGAATTTTACGTTCGATTCTAAGCAAAAATTTTGAAAAACTATATACCAAAATTGACGTTTGACCCTCCCAGTTTTTATCCTCAAGAAGTTTGCATGGAGCGGTGTTTGAAGGATATGCGTGTAGAACATTGTTAAGGGAAGCAGACAAACTTCTTCATTAAGAAATTTACGTAGATGTTGGTGCATTTGCTGTGGTACCCTATGTCACTGCCTTTAGAATCATGAATAAAATTGTTATCTCGTCTTTTTCGTTAAGGGGATTTGAACTGAAGCAACTGAAGCATTAAAAATGCATGTTCGTATTAGATCATTTCTTCGCCCTGAGTGGTAACACTCTGAAATCAACGGAGTTGGTGTCTCACCAACCGGCTATGAAGTGTAAGCGATTCATTATTGTATTTAAAACACTGTCACCCATCCACAAACTCTGAACTTTTTGTCCAGCAGCAGGTTAGTGTTGTTACCTCAGCACCTCCTGACTAACTCGTTACAAAAGACTTAAGTCATAAACTTTATGACGTTTCGGAAAACAACACGATACTGAAATGTGCACACACGCACAGAACCATATGTAGTTATGTATGAATATATTTATGTGTTCGCATGTGTATTTGTGGCGGGTGTCATCAACGTAACAAATCGATTTGTGTTTTATATCGATTTGACTCCTTACCTCATATACATACATACTTATGACTGTCTTACCTACAGACATACATACATATGTATGTATGTACCAATGAGCGCCTACATACATATCTATCTACATGCAATTTACTGCAGTGCACAAGTACACCCATTTAAGCTGATCATTGTTGTTTTCTGTTGGCCGATGCACTTTTGTTTGTTGTTATTGCTGCCGTTTTATTGTGTGTCATTTGCATACAACATATCCATTGTGATCATTTTCGTTTTCGTGTCCGTCCAACTTGTCCAACTCACTGTGGGCTTCTGCTTGTCTTACCAAACATATGTACATATGTATGTATGTATGTATGCTTGTACCCACATATTTCCATACGCACAAACCAGTGTGCTTGTTTTCGCTAGCAGGCCAATTCTCAGAAGATTTTAATCTTCTACACGTTCACAGTTTGTTCGGCAATCAATGCGTTTTGCACACACTAAATTGCTGACTTCACCTCAGCTTAACTTACACACCTTTCACGCCCCGGCCTTGTTTGCATCATTTGCAAGACGGTTGGTGGTGCAGTGGTGTTCATTTCGTTGTTATTGTTGTTACTCGCTGTTGCACAAGCGAGCCAAGCCAATACCTTTTGTAATTGTCCTGCTAAGGTGTTGTTGCTTTTGTTCAATACCGATTTTTATGACTTGTCGTGTCTGATAATTTTCTGATTTTAATGTGCGAAATTAAACATCACATTTTTCAACACACCATCGCCACCAACACCAGCTCAGACTATAAATGGGCACTGCAGTAGTGGCTTGAGCAATCATACATATATGCATATATGGATGCATACTTAACCCAGTTGTCAATAAATAATATAAAAAAAACTTTTTAATATACCACGCTTTTATAAATGGACTAAAAAGTAGAAAATAATACTTCTCAGTCCCATAGAATTTGTTTTGATAACTTTTGATTTTGAAATTTTAGCAAAAGTCATTATAAACAATCTATGAAATTGAAAATGAAAAGCGTGGGGCGCATGTAATACACTTGAATTGATATGAAAAGTAATATATGTATGTATGTATGTGGGTATATGAATAACGACCGCTTAAAATCGATTTCAAAGTTCTACTTTCGCTGTAGAAATTTTAGGTCTACGTTATGTAGTTTGACTATTGTCAATTAAATCGAATGCTTTGTATTGCATGCGCTCCACGTTTTTCATTTTCAATTTCATAGATTGTTTATAATGACTTTTGCTAAAATTTCAAAATCAAAAGTTATCAAAACAAATTCTATGGGACTGAGAAGTATTATTTTCTACTTTTTAGTCCATTTATAAAAGCGTTGTATATTAAAAAGTTTTTTTTATATTATTTATTTTCTACTTTTTAGTCCTGTCTGAATAAAATTTTGCAATAGATATTAAAATAATTCAACGATATTAATAGAAAGGTGCACACACATGCATTTACATGTATGTACATACAAACGAGCACCAATTAATTTTATTTAAAGAAATGACGTGTCGTATATTTCCGCTGTAGTAAACGTAGTACATAGGGCGACATCTAGATGTCATCTACCTCGCCCTATTCACTACAGCTGTCGCCCTATGCACTACTTCACTACAGATGGCGCCCTATGCACTATGCTTTTTTATAGGAACTTTTCAAAGCAAAGCTTTATGGTGTCGGACACACAACATTGAAAGTTTCTGGAACACAACATTGCAAGTTGATAAAAGCGTTGTAAAAAAAGGTTTAAAGAAGCCCTTCTTATATTCTGAAGCGATAAGCTTCCCTGAACGATTTTTACTGCTTTTTGTTTTGTATAAATAGAATGACCAGAATTTCAAAAGCTTCGGGTTCAGTTTCTCTTTGATTTGACCAACAAGTCACTTCTGGCTATGAGAAATAGTTGAAGGTCTAAGTGAAGTTTTCTCAAGTAGGCTTTAAAATTTGTTTTCCCTTTAAACAAATTTTTTTAGAACAAATGTGTTTACAGGGCAGATCAATTTTAAAACCGCCTCGAGAAAACGGCCCTGTTTTATTTTTAGAAATATTATTTTTCATCCATCATTATCATTATAGCTTTTATTACTTAAGAAAAGTTTTTTTTATCATTAAATTTTAAGAAAGATATATTTTTCTCTTCTTTTTTAGTACATTTTTTATAAGTTTAATTTTCTTTTCATTTTTTAGATGTTATTGTTTTGAAAATATATTTTTTTTAATTTAATTTAATTTTTATAAACTTATTTTTTTATTATTATTTTATTTATTACCTTTGTTTTTCAATTTTATTTTTAAATTATTTACTTAAAAAAAATAAGTATTTTTTTAATTCCATTCCATTTAATGGACTTATTTTATTTATTATTTTTTTTGACTTAAATGTTTTGAAAATATATCTATTTTATTTTATTTTTTTGTTTTAAGCAACTTCTTCTTCCTCTCTATAATATTTTGTTTATATTTTAAGTTTAGTTTTTTGTTTAGAATACAGTTTTTTTATTTAATTTTTGTGAACTTATTTTTCCTATTTTTTTATTTATTTCGGTTTTAGATTACGTTATTTTAAAAATACTTTTTTAATTGCATTTAATTTATTTCATTTATTAATTTTTTTAATTTTTCTATTTAATTAAATTTTAAGAAAATTATTTTAATTTTTTCTTCTTATTTTCAGATTTAATCGTTTTAAACTTTTATAAGTCATTTAATTTTAATAAATGTATATTTTCACCGTCCTTTAATGCATTTTTTATTTATTCAATTTTCTTTTAATATTTAGATTTTTTTGTTTTAAAAAGAATTATATTTTATTTAATTTAATATGTTTGAACTTACTTTTTTATTATTTTTATTTATTTCCTTACTTTTTTAATTTTAAGATTTTTTAATTCCAGTTACTTTAAAGGTACTTATTTTATTTATTTTCTTTTCGATTTAAATGTTTTAATTTTTTTGTTTGCTTTAAAGAAATTAATTTAATTTAATTTAATTTCTATTGTTTTGAAAACATTTTTTTTTTAATTGAATTTTTGTGATTTTATTCTATTTTATTTTGTTCTTTAGATTATATAATTTTAAAAAGACCATCTTTAATGCCATTTAATTCTTTGGAACTTAGGTTATTTTTTTTTTTTTTATATTTAACTTTTTTATCTCATTTAATTTCTAGAAACTTATTTATTTTTTCTTCTTCTCATTTTAGATGTTGGTGTTTCCGATTCTTTTGTCTGTCGAAAGATTGTGGTGAATTGAAAGACAATTGTAAGAATCGCTCGGGAGGTAGATTTGGGAAAACACCATCTTGTCTGCTTTCGAATGGTAGCAATATTGGAAGATCTTCTAATACAGTTATTTTTTTTTTTGGCTATAGGAACCTTATCGATTGGTCCCCTAAATGGCAAGGTGTATAACCTCAAGTGCCAGGTTTGTAAAACGTGGTGTTTATCCTTCAGTCAAAGTTTTTCCTTTATTTGTTGGTGTAGTTGTCCTCATCGGTGTGAACGAAATTGTTGTGATTTCTAATATCCTGGCGTGGAATACCATAAAGACGGTGTTGTTCTTCTTATGATTGAATCTCTATTCTTATTTGCTTTGTGGATGTTGATTTAGAAGTGGTGGAGGTTGGTTTGACAGATGATTTCGTTCGTATTTGTTTATTTGTTTTTAACAATTAGAGACGGAACACTGAACGACACAAAAGACGGCACAACTGGGCTGTAAACACAAACACAAATATACAATTTGACTAATTATAAGATTAAACGAAAAGTTTAGTTATATTTATTTTTATTTTTTTTCTATGTACTTAGTATTTGCATACATATATATATATATTTTTTCCATGATTTTTTTTTCTCATTCTTATGTGTTGGATGCTTATAGTTTTATTTACCTTGTTTTTTTTCTTCACTATAGTGCTTTATCCAGCCCACTTCTGTGTAGGAAGTCAATAAGTTGTTTGTAAATGGTGGGATTTTTTGAAAGCAGAATTTTTTGAAGTTGTGGTACGTTTGGAAAAGCGTATACTCGTTTCCTAGAGTACTGTATGTACTGCAGCCGAATATAAGGTGTTCCGCCGTTTCCTTAGTGTTGCACGTATTACAGGTATCCGACCTGTAATGCTGAAATTTGTTTAAGTACGTATTGCCGTATGTATGTCGTGTAGCAATTATGTTAAATAGTTTTATCTCGTATGCTTCTAAGTTCAGTTTTTTGTTTTTAAACTACGGATTGTTTATTTTCAATGTGCAAAATTTCGCAATGTCAGGGTCCCAGTTTGGTAGTTTGTTGTTAAATTCGTCTTTGGTTTCAGTCCACAGTCTGGTGCTTATTTTTAAGAGTGCTTCATTGGGGGTTAATTTAGGAGAGAGAGATTTACCGAAATCAACTGCAGTTTTAGCAGCAATGTCGGCTTTTTCGTTGATAGTTATACCAACATGACTGGGTGTCCATACTATCATTATGTGTTCAATGTTGGATCTGTGTAGTTTGTTGTGAATTTTTGCCACAAGGAAGTTCTGTGTGGTGTGACTGTCAAGGGCTTTGATTGCTTTATTTGCCATCACCGATGCATCAGTCGCATATATGTAGTAGCCATCATCCTTCAAAGTGTTGATTTTTTGGCTCTAAGTTGTGTGGAGGAGAATTTTTTTTTTTTTGAGTTCGATAATTCAGATTGAAAAAGGGTAATATTGTTATGTCAAAGGCAACATTTGTGTCTATGTTATTTATGGTTACTTTGAATTTTTCATAGGTTTTACTATAGCTTGAATTATTGGCAGGTTTGTCTTGTTATTGTGTTCTTAGTGCCGGGTTGAGGAACCACTGTTTGACCAGTTCTTTAGCTGTCAGCCACACTGCTCTAGATAGAGGTCGGAGTTCGCAGGGTAGCGCGTATCGCATAAGTGTTGAGGTAGTAGGTGGTACTCCTAGACATCTCCGTAGAGTTTCATTAACGCTCGTTTGAAGTAGCTTGCTGTAACCTTTTGGTGCATTGGCGTAGCTGGTGCTGGTGAGTTACAGCTTTTTTAATGTTGCTAATATGTACCTTGACAGTTGAGTTTGCGCTGATGGTTCTTCCTAACCACTTAAAGCATTGGACCTCTCCAATGTTTGTGCTGTCAATTGATATGTTAAACTGTTGTCGGTTATTTGCGGGCACATACATGAATTTTGTCTTTTCTAATTCTGCTATTTTATCTTGTAAATTTAGAACTGCTGCTGTTTTGTTTGAGTTTGTGCATACTATGGCTAGGTCGTCAGCGAATTGAAATAGGTGGGTGTAAGGATTGTTGATTTCGTGTAGTTGCGCTGTATATATATTAAAAGATGTTGGAGATAAACAGCTACCTTATGGCAAACCTTAGTATATTTCTACGGCATGTTTTCCTAAGGTGAGAGTCCTTTGGGAGAAAAAGTTATACGTCCAGTTTGTTATTGATGTTTCTATGTTAGTCTGTAATAGAATATTGTAAAGTGCAACTAAGTCAATTCTGTTGTAGGCATCCGACATATCTAAAAAACATATAAAAACAAGGTTTCTACTGTTCTTTTTATCCGCGACTAGATGAAGCATCTCATTGATGCACATCGTAGCTGATCTTAGTTTACGGTATGCATAGCTACTGTTCGGTAACTTTTTGTTAGTTTCTAGGAAATCGTTCAGCGATTCCTTAACCATCATATTTATCCTTTTGGCTACTACTGATATTAGTGAAATGGGTCTATAGTTGTTTATGTCTTCTGTGCTTTTATTTGCTTTAAGGATTGGTATTACTTTTATTAATTTCCATGCATTTAGGACTCTGTTGCTGTGAAAGTGTTCTTTCAAGGATGTTAGTAAATTTTGCTTCGCCTCGGTAGACAGTTGCTTTAGGATATTGAATGTGACCCTGTCGAGCCCTCCAGCTGTTGATTATTTCTTCGCTAGTAATTTTTCAAATGTCATGTATGAGAAATCAATGCACCCGTTTGACGCGCTTGGAGACGCGGCGAATGATGGACAACACATGATATTGTGATTGCTAGCATGTTCTGCTTGTTCTCTTATAATTTCTAGATAGTTGCGGTCGTCTTCGGATGCCCAGATTTGCAATGGCCTTTTATTTCCTTTGACATTTCTTATGAAATTCCAAGCATTTTTGAAGTTAGGGTTAGCATTGATGTCTTCAATTTTGTTGTTATAGCTAGATTTTTTTGCTTTCTTCACTGCATCTTTCCATTCACCGGTTGCCTTAATTGATTCCTCCATATCTTCAATGCGGTTTGTATGATTTGCTTTTTTTCGTTCTGCCACGTGTAGTCTGTAAAGTTTATTGAGTTCCTCGCTCCACCATTCTTTAGGAGTACGATTAGACTTGTTTAAATCAATTTTTATTTTGTTCTTGACATTGTCAATCACATTTGTGAAATTTTCTAGGTCATCAAAGCTTACCTGCGCTAACTCCCTGGCCAGCTGTTTCTTGGGGATAAAGAAGTTGGGTTTCTTTCCGGTGTTTGTTATCTCTATGGTGATAGGAAAATGCTTGCTGCCTCCTAGGTGTACTTGGTGACATTGCCATTTTATCAAACTGCTATTAATATTTGTGAACGTTATGTCTATTGCAGATCTGGCACTGTTTCCGGTGAGGTGGGTAATGGTTCCGCTGTTGATGCATTGAAGGTTTGTATAGCTGATTTCGTTGATAATAATGTTTCCTTTAGAGCTGCATATTCTGTCTCCCCATGCCTGATGTCTAGCATTGAGATCACCAGCAAGAATAACGTTTTCGTGGTTGTTTAGTGCGATAAATAAACGATTTAGTTCGTTAGTGAAAATAGTAGTGTTGATGTTGGGAGGGAAATATATATTACAAATTGTTATGTTTCTGATTAAATTAGTGGTTTTAGCTATAAGGATGTCATAAGTGGAGACAAATTTGATTTTAGTGAATTGAATACCTTTTCTGAATCCTATTCCTACACCACCGTAGCCGTCAGTTTTGGTTTTTCTAAGCAAGTTGAAGTTGAATAGGTTATGAATTGTTGTTACTATTAAAAAGGTCTACATAATTTTTATTGCTTTATAACATACAAAATATTGTAATATTTTTATCGAACTGGTCATCATTGGTTATTGAAATTTTGTCTTGTATGTGTACCTTACCTATATTTTGAATAAGGTTAACTAATGGGTCGTTTATATCGATGTCATACCTTTTTATTAGAAGATTTACTAGCCTCTCTATCTCTGTAACCTTAGTCCAGTTCGCCATTTCATATACAGGCTGTATGCTTGCTTTAACTCTCTGGGTGTTGTAGGTTGGCTTTGGTGGTGCGACTTGATTGTATTTGGTAGTAGTGAGTTTTCTGTTAACCACTTCGTCGTTATTGATCATTACGGTTTTTTTGTATCTAAATGTGGGAAGTTACCCTCAAAATCTTCTAAAGCAGAGAATCTATTATTATTGTTGAGATTGTACATCCCTATTGCCTCTGATTTGGATACCTTTTTAATGGTCATTATTTCTACTACCTTTTTTTCTGTTGCCCATTGCATTTGTTGCTTTCGAGTGAATTGTGGGTGTCGCCTCCACATAGTGTGCATGATTTTGTGTTCTGGTTACATTTGCTATTGCAGCCCTCTGCTTTACCACAAACTATATATCTGTTCTTCCGCAGTTATAGCAGTGGCTAATTCTTGGATGTAATGGACAATTTTTATCTTTACATAGAATATTTCAATTGATTCTGGTATCTCGTTACCTTCAAAGGCTATCTTTAAAGAGTACGTCGCGATGAATTTTTCTTTGTCATTAAGGTCTCTTCTGGTAATCCTTGTAATTGATGTGATCGGTATGTCTGAAACTATATTGTTCTTTATTTCCTACTCCGTGAAATTAAGTGGAATTTGCCTCGCTACTCCGGTGGTTACCACCATGCTTTTGGGTATGAAAGTCTCATATTATTTTTGAGTAAGTCCGGGTTGTCTATGCATTTGTTTGCTGCTTCGAAATTTTCAAAAAAAAATTTATAATGCGACCTACCTATTGCTTTTATTTTTTTTATTCCTAAAATATTAAAGTTTTTTATTTTGTCCCACAGGAAGAGACCATTTCACATTTTGTTGTTTTCGATCATTGTAGATTTAGAAGTGTCCACTAGTACACAAAAATCACACTTGTGCCTATTTGTGTAGCGCACACTGTTGGCGTTTTCTTTTTCGCTCTTTTCTTTATTCGCACCGCTACTTTCTGTTGTATCTATTTGTTCACTGTCCGGTTTTATGTGGTTTGCATTTTCACTGCTTTCGCTGATTTTGTCCGCATTGTCCGTTAGGTTTATTTGCGCATTTTTCACGTATGTGCCTTTTTTAATAAGTATACCTTGTAACGGGATAAACATGCCGTTATTACTTTCAGTTTTAGTTTTTTTGGTTTTGCTAGAATTTTCTGTCTGTTTGGTACAGTCATCGTCAGTTTCGGAATTTCTTCCTGCCTTGTCACCTTTTGCTACTCTAGGTTTTTGCCTTTTCCTAACGTTAGCCACTTGTTTCCCATTTCTACCAACCTCAAACCAGTCCGCTCCTGGAGATGTGTCCAGCTCCAGGTTTGTCTCCCCAGTGTCCGACGCCGAGTCGTCACTTTGCATTTTGGCCGCAGCCAGTTACCACCACCTTTGACTCACCTTACTCGAGATGTCCGAATAAAGCACTTAGTGAATTTAAATTGTTTTGTCCTTTTTTTTTGTATTTCTTTATATATATGTATATATTATTTTAATTTTATTTTTTTTCACTTTACAAAATGTTTAGTTTTTCAAGGAACGTATGCCTTTACATTAAACAATTACATTTACATGTAACTCTTACAACACTTGCACACAATTAACACACAATAGTCAGAATCGTTGTACAGAAAAATTAATTAGAACACAACCACCACTTATTGCTGTCCAAACGCGAATGTGTAATACAGTTACCAAAAGAAGGTCTTATTGTAAAGGACCTTATTTAGAAGCGCACTTCATTTTGCCGGCTGGGATATGTTGACTCTGTTTGCCAGTTGCGTCAGGGTAATTTTACCTACTCTTTTTCAATTCCTTACAGTCCGTTCATAGACGAAGAGCTGCCATAATATAATATGTTTTCTAGTTACTATTTATCTTGAGAGCCGTCTTTCCAAGGTCATAATGAGGGACCTCCAAATCGGGAAGAACCTCTACGCGCCGTTTGAACCCAAGCGAGGTTTTAGAAAGGCGATTCAGTATCGTGCGACTTTCCAATCCGATGCGGGAAAACGTAATAAGAGCTATCAATCTGAATCGCAGCGGCACCATATGTAACAAAGCAACGATGCTGCTGGTGTATGCAGATTATATCGACATCGGCGGCAACATATCCATAAAGAGTCCACGCGTTTCGGGACGCACGTCACTCTTGGCAGCTATAAATTTGAAGGACTTTGGAGCTCATGCGTAAAAAGTGACCTTAAACTCCGACCCGATTTTCAGTACAAATTCTTGAGCTTGAGCTCACTTGATCAGTGCGTAAGCTAAGTCTGAGGTTAGGGTCACTTTTTATATATGAGGCCCTTTGTCTAACTAGGATCTAGCATAAACACCACCAACAGTGTCAGCATAGAGATTAAGCGAGGAGATTCTGGTTCTCGAAATCCGAAAAAAAAATTCAAAAAATGATACGTAAATTTTTCACTCGAGTTCATGTGCTCTACTTTTAATCCGAAGTACATTGCCATTGTTTTGTTTTGTTGTTTTCTCAATTTTCTCAATAAAAACAAACTTTTTGTTAATAATTTTTATTGTAATTTTGGTAATAAGTTCTGGCTTACAGTACTGTATGAATTATTTTTGAAAAGGAAAAATTTTAATAAACTGTTATCCTAGTAGTTATGGGCAAATAGTATTTGATTAAAGAATTATCAGATCCTGCACTCATTGGTAAACAACAATCGAAAAATCGACCGTTAGCAGCTGAGCACAGGTGGACTTGTCTGCCCATCTTATGAGGAACTGGCGAAACTTCGCCAAGTAGACAGAAAATTGATGAAATTTTGTGAACTCGGCCGAAGCTAACAAAAACATGATTTATAAAGTTATAAGATTCTTTTCTTTTTGGTGATCTCGTCAATCGCATTTCTCTGCAGAGCCGATTAAAGTAAAACTTTTTTTAAGTATGTTATTCACAAACGTTTTTCCGATCACATAATGTTCATTCTAATTGTTACACAACATTACTTTAAGCCCCTTCACACATATTTCTTACACTGCTTATTTATTTGGTTATCTTCTTTTAAATCTCTTCACTACTCCACCCAATCGTCTGCACTAAGTAGGTTCAACTCACTATGCTAATCATTTCCTACTTCCTGCGATGATCACTGATCAGTTGCGCATGCGCACACCCATAATCAGATATTGATTTCATTTTAGGCACGCGCACTCTGCGCTACTCATTCATTTTCGCTTGAAGAAGGTGTGATCTCTAAGCCATCGGATATAGATTTCCATAACTGATAAGGCCACAACGAAGGGCGTTCATAGGCCATAGAATGCGCAGTAATAAGCATGGCGCGCCTTTTTGTCTGTTGCCACGAAATCGATCCTATGATTCATGCAATATTTTCTTCAACCTTTTTTCTTCTCTTAGCTTGTTTGTACATCATAGTTTACTTCTGGCACAACAAAGGTTGCACTGGCACTGCTGCAGGCTGATTGGAATCAGCCTTTGTCGTTCATAACAATAATGTCTTAATACTCGTGCATACTATATGTATCTATATGTATTTGTTTATTAAGGGCCAAGTTTTCTTCGCTCAGATTTTCTTGTGCATGCTGTGCATATGTATGTACAGTAATATTTTCTATTCTTTACACTTTTTATTTAACAACCTTTTCATATTCTTCTCCTAAAAATTTTATGATTTGTTTGCTGTTGATTTTTTTCTTTGTGGCATATTGATTTGTTGCTGTGAAAGTGTAATATTGTGACACTTTTTATTGTTGCAGAAGGATTTAGTTAAATTTTTATGTTTTAATTCCGGACGAATGAGAAACATATGCACAGATACTTCTATAAACAGTTGCTTGTGTTGTAAAGTATAATCTAAGTGCGCAGTTGTTAAGAATCTTATTCATATTTTATGTTAGGTCGTAAAAGTGAGACCATTTTTTTAGTGTTAAATAAGCCTAGTAAGAGCTGACATATTTTAGGATTGCTTCAAAAAGGATTTGAATATGAAGAATCGCTGTTTTAACTTAATTATTAGCTATGTGAGGTCGAGGTGCACAAAGGGATACAAGATAAACACTTTGATAGCGAGTAAAGAAAAATTATAAGAAATACGAAACACATAAAAAATGAGAATTTTTACATACAATCGCGCTAAGACCTGGGCGAGATATTATACTCGAATTTATTATTTGTGTATGTATGTGTATATACTTTAAGTTATCTCTTAGCAAGCTGGTAGGGCTGTATGTCCCTCCTGTGACAACATAAAGACGCACGCCACAAATCGGAGGAGAAGCTTGGCCAAACCCTAATATAATGTGCAAGCGCTAATCTATTTTTATTTTTAGCTCGTAGGAGTTATAGGATATCATACAAAAGAAGTAATATAATTCGTAGACTACCTTCCTATTTTTGACATCTGCCAAAGCTACACAAGAAGGTCTTCAAAGATATGCAAACAGAACAACGTGCTAGGACTGAGATATCCATTGTCAGCAATACTCATGAAGGTCTTCATGCAAAAATTCGAGAAGAAGTATGTATTAGAGAAACCCATCGCCTAAGAGTTCAACCAGGCTCCGACGTCAAATCGTAGACCGTGTCAGCTTACACGACCTTTCTTATGGAATTTTCGAAAACGCTCCACCGAATAACGTTGCAAACTGCTCAAGTGATACAACGATCACCCCGATTCGTATCAAAGCAAGATTCTTCAACTTCTCGTTCAGTTGCGTGCATGCCGTTTCTGTCGATAGGCGATAGTTGCTCGACCATCGATAGTCATGTCTATAGTATCTATCGATTGTTTGCTAACCCTAGAAAACACAGTTACTTTTTCAGTTAAATTTTGTGCTTTCATAATTTTCTTTTTCAATTAATTATTTTTTAACTGCTATAAATTTTGATTACTCCTTATATCAGATTTCAAAGGCTAAAAACGCTACAGCAATTCCAAAACAAAGCAAAAAATCATTAAACTAGCATAAATATTAATACTAATAATTGCCATAAAAATGCGGACAAATGCTAGAAGTGGAAAGTTAAAGCATTTAGTTGCGATTAGCCACAAAGATTGTAAATTAATTTTTATAACAAACGAGAGGGCACTGCAGGCATGTTATATTATAATAAAAAAGCCATGGACAGCAGCACGTAACAACAACTACAAGTTGCAAATAGCTAAACATAACCCGAGGCATAACAGATAGAAGCGGCGACACCTCGAGTGTTAAGTTGAAATACTAACAAATGCATATGCAATACACTTTCATACAAACGCCTCGTGTTGATAATAATAATTTATAATTAATTTACAAGCAATTTATTTATTTAATTAAAAGTGAAACAGCAGCAAATGCAGCGACAAAAACAACGACAACCGCAGCGAAATCACTTCACACGATCGCGTTGGTTGTCGAGCGCGATTTCCAAACAATTTGCATACTTATAAAATATTCGCAGTTGGCACTTTAGAGCTGCATATTTGCCACTGAAAATGCACTAATTTGCAATTGAAGTGAGCCATAAATAAGCCGACCTATACAAACACACATATGTACGTACGTATGCACACATACAATTGGTTACAGCTAAGCAAATTATTCTAGTAATTATTTATTTTTACAGCAATTTTATTGTCATTTGCATAGGATGGTTGTTAAAAGTCAGGTGATTTGCGCGCTCCTCGTTTTGTCGATCAAGCGTCGCTGAGTACAGGCGGCCCGCCCCAGTGAGGAGTGATCTTGCCATGCTGGCAGGTGCTCGTGTGTGTGCGGTGTGTGTTGAAAGTTGTTTGATTGATGCTGTTGCCAATTGACAGGCGACACTTTACAATTGAATGTTGCACACCTGATTGATTTATTTTTGCATTTAAAGTTACAGCGCGTTTACCAGTTTAACCTATCTACACATTTGTTTTTTCTATTTTTTTTTTACTTTTTTTTACTTTTTAATACATAATCATCTGCTCGTACTTATGTATAAACACCCACTTACAGTTTCTGTAGCTATAAAATTTCGAATTACTCGAATTACTTAATTTCTGTCGCAGCAGCTAATTAGAAATTGTTTCAACCGTCATCACTGGCGCTCACAGTTACATACAGCGCTACAGAACGAATAGCAGTTGAATGACAAGCCAGCTCCGTAGCGACATTCCGCTCATCTGCTGAGTGCGTCAAGTAATCCCTGCCTTACTGCCTTATCCTTTTTAATTGAAAATGTCGTCAGTGGCAAAGTATTTTTGCACTTTTCCACGATGTGCGATTCCATTGAGGCACCGATTGCGGCATTTTCTATGCCTCCCTTTTCTATTTGCCATTGCCGTTGCCGGAGTGAATTGCAAAGAAATCTCTGTTAATCCTGCAGTGAAATTGAAAACATAAAATGAAGCTATTCTGTTTGCTGACAAGAATGAATCTATTTATGTGCTTGCTGGGGAAAGAGGGAAAATTTGACAGCAGAAGCAAAAGAAATCATACTAAATACATACAAATATATGTACGAGTATATCTACTTAATTATCTACTACAGTGAGACAGTTTAATAAAAATTTATCATGAACGAAAGACACAAGATCACGCCTTAAGGAAAGAAAGAAAAAAGTTTTTTCCAGCTGTTGAAAACTCGACGCTATGTTTGTTGTAAGAAGTAAACAACGTAGAGAACAAAAAACAAGTAAGAAAGTCTAAGTTCGGGTGGAGCCGGCGCAAGTATTAAATATATGTTTTCCACCTTTCCGAAAGCTACCGCTACATGATAAGCCGGCGTGTATAAATGTTAAGTAAACTAGCGTCCTTAAATTTCAAAATATTGAAATTTCAAGCATTTCTGAAATTTACCGTTATATGAAAAGCGGCCGTAATTTTAGTCCGATTTCAACAATTTTCAATGGTTTACTTTTATGTGGCAAGCACAATAACCATACCGAGTTTGGTACAAATTGCTAGAACGGTTAGCGAGATACATATACGTGATCATAAGTGGGCGGTGCCACGCCCATTTTCCAAAATTTTATCATAAACGTATTTCCTGGCAAAGAATTGTTGCAACCATCATTTTGAATAAATTAGCTTTAATATTTACTGATTCATCGAAGATTTTGTATTTCTCTAAATTATTGTTATATGGGATGGAGGCGTGGTTATTGTCCGATTTTTTAAATTTTCGGCCATTTACCAATTTGTACCAAACTCGGTATTTTTATTGTGCTTGTCGCATAAAAGCAAAACGTTGAAAATTATTGAAATCGGACCAAAATTACGGCCGCTTTTCATATAACGGTAAATTTCAGAAATGCTTGAAACTGCAATATTTCGAAATTTAAGGACGCTAATTTACTCAAAATTGATACACCCCGGCTTACCATCTAGCGGTAGCTTTCGGAAAGGTAAAAAAACATATATTTAATATCTACTATTTAATGTTCGGCTCCGCCCGAACTTAGACTTTCTTACTTGTTATTATGCAAATTCTTCTATAAATCATGTCGTTGTGTTAAATTATTCTTTACCTTATATGTGCACACGTTGTCACAATCGAAAACTAAGAAAATTGCAGTAAAAAGTCACCACCAAATTGTAAACAACGAACAAATGTAAATAAACGGCCAATGTCAAAGTCGCCCTAAATGCGATTATAACGGGCTACTAAGATGAAGGCGTGATCTTGTATTTTGGGTTCATGCAAATTTATATACACACATGTACAACAACAACAAAAATTTCGCTTTTTTAACCAATTAGAAACGGTAGTCCTTTTTACGATTGCACCACAATACTTCATCCCAATTCGGCGATAATCGTGAGCTGGACCACACGAAAACTTATTCTAAAAATTGCGTTTTCATTGTGCAATTGTGTAGATACAAAAAATGTGGACAGTTTTAAAATAACGGCACTCTTCATGCAATGTACGGTAAATTTTTAGTGCAATTTCGAAGGAAATATGCGTAGCTCAGCCTGACGTCCAAGGTTCAAGAGAAAATGTAGATATTTCCACTCGATGAAAAAAAAACTTCATCGATAGCTTAAAGGTGGGACCCTCAATGGCTACAGGTGTCGCCTGTGTGTAATTTTTCATATATACAGTGGTGGAAAAATAAATAGGGACACGACATTTAAACAAGTTTTTCCATTTGTCTTTTGTCTATTTAATATTGATTATTAAAAAAAATATAGCCCATTATCTTACAAAAAACATATAAATTCATATTTCAAGCTATGTGCAAAAGTTATGAAAATTCTGCAAACTTGCATCAAAATTTTCTGCTTTTTAATAAATTGACGCAGAGGAAGAGAATAAGTTATATGTTTACTTATAAATGTATGTTAGTACTTTCCTTCTTACAAAAACGAAGCAACAATTTGGTAGAAATAAGATTTAGTAGCTGTAAGGTGAATCGGATAGCGCTAGAAAATTCAAATAAAATCCTCAGTGAAAAAGAGTATCCTTGCAATACCGAAATTAAAACGGCCTGCAATTTACTTTTACAGACTAGCAGTTCCTTTTGATTGAGAGAATAGTTTCTGGTTCAAAGGTTTTTTAAACGACTTCGAAAAAAGGAGGAAGGTTATCAGTTCATCGGAATATATTTTTTTATGTGTGTTACCGGGTACCACGTGAACCGTTTTGAATAATTCATTGTCATATCACTTGTTTAGTTCTAATCATGGGATCATGAAGAAACTAACGGTATTTCAAAATTTTTATATGAGAATAAAAAGATAATTGGATACAGGCACGGCCGTAGAGACGAAATCCGGGCCCGGGAGGAATCTCGAATATGGCACCTGGTGTAAAAATTAGATGAGAAAATTAATAATAAAAATATCGTAGTACCTAGGAAGCCCATTGAGATTGCGGCTTTTATGATTTCGAAGGCAGTATATTGAAGTATATTATTGGATAATTAATATTTTAGTGGTAATGGGCTTTATGAATAAAAACTTAAGCAATTGACTTTTCTTAAATTTCAGACTTTTTACTTAAATTTGTTTGAATAAATCGAGTAAAAGGTCTGAAATTTTAAGAAAAAGCATTTGCTTAGTAATTATTCATAAGACTCAGGAATGATTGAATCAGGGAAAAACTTTAGCAACGATGTTTATTTTTCACTCAGTTTACCTTACCTATTATTGAAACTCTTGACACAATTCTCAGAGTTTTGCTTTTCTGGCTTTAGCTGAGGCAAAGGCTTAGAAGGCTTGCTAACTAAATATGCAAATCTTGCTAATTAAATTTGCAAGCATAACGCAGCCAATGCTGAAACTCGACTCTGGGTTGAACGAGAACGATGATAGTTTTTTTGTTCATCTCCATATGTAGATTATAGTGGTCCAAATTTTGTATGGGGGGGGAAAGATATCATCGTAAAACATTGGGCACCCCTTAGTTTTTTTTCCTTTTGGTATTTGTAATATCAAACCAACTTTCAATTTTCTACAGTAATCAATAGAGTGCTTGGTGCTCTATGATCTTGAAATGCGCTACTGAATCCCTTTAAAACTGACAAAAATAAAAAACCCAACATCAAAAAACAAAAAACAGGTCGCCCCTCGGTAGGCAATGGCAAACCTCCGAGTGTATTTCTGCCATGAAAACAGCTTCTCCCTCCCCTTCGTGTGACAACATCAAGGTGCACGTCATAATAGGAGTGCCAATTTATATATAGATTATTTAAATTTGAAGTGATCTTAGGTTGCTCAATCAATTGTTTGGTTAATATTTGTACCATACACTTCTAGATTAAAATATGAACATTTCAAAGGCATCCTCAAAATTTATACTTAGAAACGTAAAGATCGGTGCCAGGCCTTCTTTCGAAAAAAGGAACAATTTTGGAAGGTGCCCCAAACCATATTTCGGAAAATTTTTTTTTCGGACCACTCTAATGTAACATGTACATATGTACATACAAAAGCGTGTATACAAAGATTTTTGTGCCTTTGTCTTTTTGCAATTGCTAGATTGTTTAAATTTTAGCTCTGATCCAGTACTACGTGAACTTACAGGTTTTTCCACGAACTTGCAGGAAGCAACAGGAAAAAAGATCCCATACTCCAAATTCCTCCAAAATCCTGCAAATAAGAGCGATTTTTGGAGAGTTGTGTAGAGAATGAAGTTGCAAGATTTTACCCGAACTTTTTCTTCTGGCAAAATCATGAAAAGTGTCAAGCGATCACTGATTAACGTTTTTACAGGAAAAATGCTTTTTTTGTTCCCGTACTTTTTGTTGTTACTCACTTTTTACTCTCACTTCAGGGAGTAATTTTGCTGTTTGACATTTTTACAGGATTTTACACGAAAAGTATTGGATCAGGGCTTATGTAAATTTTGCGGCTCTGCGCTGTCGCTTTAAATAGTGGTGGACTGCTGCAAGAGCATCTGTAAAAATTTAAGGTGATGATCGTCCAGAGAAGAAAGTGAGAAGAAGCCTAAGTGAAAGGTTCCATCACCTTTTACTCCTTTTCTAAAGCTTCTCAAACATTACAAAACAAACGATTTTTTGACACTTTTACCTCGTTTTTCTCAAAATCTGGAGCTGATGAAAACTTTATACTTCGATTCGAAATCAGCATAAAAAAGTTTATCAAAAACAGTTTTGACATTTGCCGTACCAACAACATTATAGCCTTGTGTTATGGGTTCCCGTTCAAAAGGGATAGAGAGAAATAAAATGGGGGACAGACTGACCAAGGAAGCGGCGGCCAAACCCCGATGTGCTTAGAAATTAAAAACAGAAATGGGATAGCAGCACTGGCACTGCCTATTAGAACTACATACATCAAGCTTCTATTCAATCTCTCAAAGGATAACTTGCGCACTGACACACTCATGTAGGCTCAGTTGCACAACTTAAGTATTTGGTCAAATACTCTGAGCCGTTTCTGTCACTCAGCCATAGATACACCTCTAGTAGACCTTAAGGCCGCATTGCACACCTTGTATTAATATATCTCTTCGGTGATCGCAGTATCAAACAAGACGTGCTATATTTCCGGAGGCAATACCGAAATTTCTCCACCTATGATTGCCATTGAAGATGTTGGAATAAAGTAATAAACTTGTACCGATTTCACTGAAACTTGACACGTGCTTTTCGGTACTGTTTTTGCGTCGGAATTATATTTTTTTTTTTAACTTTAAGACTTTCACGAAATATTTCGGTAAAATATTGAAATTTACGAGGCTGTACCGAGGTGAAAATCGAGTTGTTTATAAATAAAGTTAGTATAAAATAACACTTTTTACATCAGATGATAAAAGAGTTTAATCTTAAAAGTTCTGCATAAAAATGTTTAAAAATTTTATCAGCGGAGTCAAAATAATGCAATTATTCTTGCTGTATTCAAATCGGCCCAGCTCATGTAAATCTTAGTATATTAAACTTTATAGTTCCGCTGGGAAAACCGCAACTTTCATGAAAAAGCTCATAAAACTTATAGAATTGGAAAAATAACACTTGCATTTGAAGTCGTAGTGCACCTAATCTTGTGCGGGGTCTTTTATGCCTTCCATATGTACATAAACATATCGTCCTTTAAAGTACAAAACCGCGTATCGTGGTTCAGAAATTTATGCCAAAAAATATATTTGCTCACCGGAAGCGCGTGGCATTAAGCCCTTATCCATTTATAATATCAATACTTAGATATAAGAAGAAATTATTAGAGATAAAAGAGAGAACCGTTTTCAAATAAGACAAGTTTCACTCTCTCCTATAAAATTTGGCCAACTTCACATACGAAGTTTTGCATTTTCTTGATAAGCGGTTTTCTACTTTAAACGTCGATATGCTTCATATTTATTTGAATAACTGTCACGAGACTTTGGCCGAGCTTTAACGCTCTATTTCGTAGAGAAAAGATTAGGTTGACGAATCGAAAATTTGGGGAAAATGAAATTACATATTTCAGTTAATTAAGGATCACATATTTTAATTTTAACATATCTGCATACCTAAATTTTCTCTGCCTTAACTTTTCAGCGTTGTTTTTGGTTTTGTTAAATAAAACCCGCAAATGTTACATCTCCCAAAATATGAAAAGTTACAACAAATACATATTGCAAAGGCATTCCATATAATCGAATAAATTACCTATTTGAGAGCCACGTGTTGCCAACACAATTGCCATATATGTACATATGTATATATGTATACATATCTTTAAGTAGCTCCATATCTAAAAATGCCAGCGATAACACTAATGAAAATGCGTTTTCCAATTTTTCTAATTGCGCATTAGTGGAAGTGAAATCCATTTTGTTCATATCTACTGAGAGCAGCACAAGCTACATACATATTCGAATGTTAATAGAAAAATTGAGCAAATCAATATTGAATATGAATAAGTGAAAAATGTACTGAAAAAAATATGGTGCAAGCTAATCGACAAATTACAATAACAATCTGGCTTCCTAAACAGAACACTATGTAGTTCGCCTATCACTTAATGGCTTTCAGCTCAAGTGCTGCTTCTGTTTATGTGCGCATTAAAGATTGGTGAAATTGCTTGTTGCCTCAAATGTACTTGTAACACAATGTACACACACGCGCATCCGCCATTACACTCAATGGATTACGAAACGTTTTAGTACGGGTAAATGGCACATCAACATGTTCATCACAATTTTGCTATAATTTTGATGACGTGCATCAACGGCAACATTTAACAATTCACATTTCAGCAGCTACTCGCAAAATTAGCCAAAATGTGGGAGGTTATAGAAATCAATTTCGTTAAATGCAAATACTTGCATGCAACGAGGTCAGCGCGTAGGTCGTTGAAAACCCGTTGGGTAGCTTTCGCGTATGTATTTACTTTGGAGCTTTTCATATTTCTTTTTTGCAGCCAAATAGATAGAAAATTGCTTGCAAATTACTGTTTTCAACACCAGCTAAGTAAGCGAGGCACTGTGAGGCAAACTTGAATTTGAGTGGTCCGAAAAATGAAGCTTAACTAAAACTAACAAATGCCAATAGCTGTAATTTTATTCGTAGAAGAGGGAGAAATTCGGATAAACGAACAACGACGAAGAAATATATAAATGTTGTCTCTTTGGCGAAATGGTGCTATTACATTTTCTGAAATAAAAATATAACGAAGCTTGTCACTTTCGGGTTAGTATTTGGTCCGTTGTGCCCGATGAATTTCGCGACTATGTTCAGCCGGCTGTGTAGGAGTTTCAAAATCCTCTCTTTGAATCTGCCTCTGAGTGAACTTTGTGGAGTGATCGTCCACCGCGAAAGAATATCAGAGAGAGAGAGAGAGAGTGTGTCTCTGCATTACGGCATCGTTTCATGGCTGAGAGCCTCACTTTGTCCTGCCCTATAGTCAGAGCTGGACTAACATTTGTGGGGCTGTGTAGATTAAACTCAGTGCTTTTCCTTAATTTATCGATATACATATGTATATTTCAGAAATTTGGCATTAGAATTAGTGCGTAACAGTATAGTTATTTTATCAAATCTAAGACAGGTTTTCTTTATTAATATTATTACCATGTATTAAGATTATGTTACTATAATGATTCTTTTTGAGACTTTCGTCTCAAAAGTGGTAATAATAACGTCGAAGTTGAGCGAAGCTGAGTTCGCGAAGATGGAAACCCCTACCTTAAGTCGTATTATTTATACAAAGGACTATTAAAAAAGTACGGTCGTGAGTGAGATTACTTATTAAAGTACTTTAAAAGTACAACTTTCAAGACATAGATAAAAACGTATAAATTGTTACATATGTCGTACCTGTATATTTTTATAGTTCTTTGCAACTTTTTGTTATTTCCCATGTTTGCATAATATGTAAATACACTCAGAAAAAAGTCAGCTAAATATAGATATCTCTCTAAACCAGTGATGCGCAGAGAGAGCTTTTACTCAATACGCGCCTATATAAAATGTATGGAAAGTTTAAAAGAGCTTTGCCCGCGGGCAAGTACTCTAAGCACATGACAAATCTTGTGTTGATAGAAACATATTTAGTTGACATAATTTAACTTTTTTCTCAGTGTAGTTATAAAAATACAAGTAAAACTACTTGTATGTTTTGTGACCTAGGGAAGTAAACCTGTTATGAATTCATGAATTTGTAATTTTTGTTTTTTAAATAAAATGTGTTATATGTTTTGTATAACAAAGAAAAAAGATTTAAAAAAGAACTTATGTTTTTTTTTTGGTATAAAATCTTCAATAAAAACATTTCTAGAGAAAAAAAGATTTTTTCCCAATTTCAGTAATCATTTTGTGGTTTTTTTGAAGATTTTATCATCACTTGAAGGATTTTTAACAACACCGGCAACACTGTGCTCCACACAAGAGGGCCATCGAAACGTATAATTCAAGCAATAGCTTTGCTGGTCCTTGAAGTCCATTATTCTCTACGGCTCAGAGGTTTGGGTAACTGCATGTTACACGCCTTCATACAAGTATTAAGGGAATCCGATCAGTGCACAGATTTCGCGTCCTAAGAGTCTGTTCAGCATTTCGCACCTTATCGGAGGATGCAATTTGTTTCGCCTCAGGTTTTAAAGACTGCGAACCAAGGTGATCTCTACGGAAAGTCCTAGAAATTATTACCAAGGCGTCGCACAATGTTACAGAGACAATACTAATGGGATCACTGCAATCGTGGTCGATGGACCTAAAGGCTTATACCCAGCGTAGGAAAAGGGCTTGCAAGGAAATATGTCGGCTACTTTAGAGCGTACGTACCGTAAATTAAATGATGCTGAACATTGTGAAACCTGCGGCCAAAATAGTCGCGGAAAACATCATGGCAAGGCTAAGACGGCAAGAGCACAACCGACCAAGTCGAAGATAAACTAATACGGCAGCCGGTATTATATATTTGTGTAAATGATATAGTAATTACGTCGGAGATCAGTTTTCGACTAGATATATTAGATGAGGTGTGGGGGGACTTATCGAAAGTGGCGGTGGTTGAAGACACCAAGGTTGGTGTAGCAGTATGTTCAGCCCGCTCCTGGCCAAAGTTCAGCAACTGCACAAGAAGTACTCAACGGTTTCTTCCTCTTTGCTGCAACTTTTGCTATATCGGCGGAGAATATTCCTATAGGATAGAATATATATAGAATAGTATACAGATTATGGAATAGAGAATATTACTAAAGTCTCGAAGAGTGCCTACCAAGCAGATAATGACCGGATACACAAGGCGTGACCATCGCAATATCCTCTCTTGGGGGGGCTGAGCAGTTCTTTCGTCCCTTTCTTATATATTTTCCTGGTAAACGCTGCCAAATTGGTTAACAGTAGAAGTGTTAGTTTGGGGTGGTTCTTCAAGCACATGAAATGCATTAAAACGCTGTTCTTATGACTTTACTCAGCAGTTTTAGGTACTTTTACATTTGAGTTTATGCCACCAAGCAAGTATTTCATATAATACGATCGAGCTGACCACAGGAGTGTAAAGCCAATGTTTAATACGGGGTGTTAGGAATCTTCACACCCCTAAAAATTAGCGAGGATACTGTGGAGAGTCAGTGCTTCTTTGTAAAGAGACTGGCTTTGATTATATCGGGGTTTATTCCGAGTCTCCTACACCTAAATGATGACTAACTGAGGACACTGCCAAGTAAATGTAACTTGAGACTGACTGTATTAGAAGAGGGGCCTAGGATCGAGCTTATGCTCAACCGGAGGGGATACGAAGTTTTACTTAGGTTTAAACTTACACGTTAACGGGTCCTTCTCCTGTATAAAAGAAAAACATTTTTGCAAGTCCTAGTCATGTACAATTTTGTTTGTAAAGGATTCTTATTTAGTCTAGATACCCCAAATTTTTAGCCTCTATGTATGCAAATACGTAGCAAAATTCATAGCCA
Source organism: Rhagoletis zephyria (assembly GCF_001687245.7). Classification (NCBI taxonomy): domain Eukaryota; kingdom Metazoa; phylum Arthropoda; class Insecta; order Diptera; family Tephritidae; genus Rhagoletis; species Rhagoletis zephyria. The sequence continues at coordinate 71,504 of NW_016157483.1, forward strand.
GTACTTATATGTACTTATATTAGTGCTAGTAAATAACCACCTACATATGTACATGGATATCAAATTATTATTTTTTTATCGACGCTCCAGCGGTCACCATTAATTTTAATTTAGGCGACAAATCGCAAACGAAAATTGTTATGGAAAGTAACAGCGATTGCCGATTGGCGATTGTCTATTGCTGTTATTTATTTGTTGGTTTTATTTTTTATTTGATTTTCGTATGACAATTGTACAATCATTTTCAATTTACTGTCATTAAGTGCAATTTGTCACCAAAGTACGACAACAGCGCAACCACAATCCCCACCCTACAGCCCCCAAAATCACATGAAATATTTAAAATAGTATACTAGCACACATGCATACTTACATAGGCCCACTCATCTACACACCGCTGTCGATAGCTGACATGGTAACCCAATGAGCCAAAAAATGCCAGTTTTTGAAACTATGAAATAATTCCATTGGTTAAATTAATAAGACAGATTTGCCAGAAAAATAGTATACATATTATATATGTTATTTATATAAATCTGAAAAATAAGTCTGATATGGCGAATGAAAATCTGTTGTGGGTAGGTGAAGGGACTCCTCTGCGTTGAAAATATCAGTTGGAGAGGAGCTTAGTTTCACTCTGTGTTACTAATGGCTAGTTAACGAGAAGGACGAACGACCTGCGTGCTTTGCTTAAGCCGAAATAGCATCAATTAATAAGAATACGACTTTAATATGAAGTTTTTTTTTATAATATTTATTTCTTTATTGAATCTTTCTTTCGAAACTAACAATAAGTTTTCAAATTTTACAAAGTACCATTAAATTTAAAATTTCTGCGGCGATGATTATAAATTTTTTATTTTTTAAGTACATATTTATTGCAGTTGTTGCGGCTGTTGGAATGGACAAGATTCCGAGCAGCAGGATCGCTGGATAACGAGCCGTGCGCCTTTGCTTCTCTGTATTTAAGTAATTACAATCCAGTAGGCTGTGTTCGGTCGGAAAGGACAAGTTTACGAGCAGGAAATTGATATATTGCCGATAGCGAAGTTTATTATATTGCGCATCATTTGATAGTATCGAAAAAAACCTTTCTTTTTAGTCTTATTGCATATCCCGGCCTAAGAAGATCTCTCGCTAGCCAATTTGGATGGTTAATTAACCGTGCTGAGTAACTGGTGCTAAGCCCTCTTATGTCCTCATGCACCGTATTGACATTAAGAAGTTTAAGGGAAAAAGTGAAAATCAGTATACATATCTTCAATTGGAAATAATTTCCTTTTTTTGTTGAAAATACTTTAACAGTAGTACCTACTTAAATACTTGACTTCAAGGTCATATGTTCATTGGGCAATGATTGACTTCGTAGCTTGTCTGTCACAGCTCACCTGCACCAGCAGCAACTGGCATTGCTGCTTGTGATTGTCGTTAGCGTTGTCAATTTCGCTGTTTTGACTGCCTTGGGTAGATATCACCGTCGTCTGTTATTTAAATTTTTTCATTCTCTACGTTCAACTACCGGCTCCTTACCGGAAATTTTGCTTACCGCACAACTCGTTTAAGCTGTTTTGGCGCTTCATCATTATTTATTTACATTTTGGTATTTGTTGACGGCTTCGTGACGAAAAGTGATTGAAAGCAAATAAAAGCTTTAACAATAAGTTAAAAAAAAAGTATCAAAAGCGGTCGGCACCTTGGTAAAAGTGATTTTTGCAATAGTAGCATTAACATATGCGCGAACACATCTAAACATACACGCACACATACATATGTTCATACATACAAAGTTGGCAAGTTTTAACTCAGCACCTCATTGCCTAATAATATCCTTTGCATGTCTCTCGTCTTCAGTTTACCCCTAAAAGCAATTTTTTCTTCATTAAATTGCCCAATTGCGGTTGCAATATGCGAAACAATTTAATTCAATTAACCGGATGTTGTTGATTTTGTTGTTAACGTTTTAGTTTTAAAATTCTAAGGGTAGGTAGTCAAGTTTTAAATTGGTAATCATTTCAGTGATTTTCATGTTTTACATAAGCACATGAGTGTGCAAATATGTAAATATGTACATACGTAAGTACTTATGTGTGTTCATATGGAAATGAGACAGAACTTTAGTCACATACCTTAAAGACATATAACTTAAATTTTTTAAGGAAATATTTGCTTTTTCAGAATTGTTGTCAGTGACTCGATATTTAATTTAATAATAGTTTTTTAAGAGTTATATGTTAAAGATGGCGCAAAATTAATCCTCCAACTTTGTTTTTGAATAACTGTTTTACTAAATTAAAAATAAAACGTTATTTTAAGTGATAGAAATCTTTACTTGGACCCTTAAAAATTTTCTGTTAAGTGGAAAAGATGATATCCGTCAAGTGGCTACCACCAGTGTTGATACACATTTGTGCCCGTTTTATCGCATTTTTCATGACTCCGCAAGGTAACTGTTCGCTTTGATGTCGAATATTCTCCTTAAGGGCTGCGTTTGTCTGCGGCTTATTGGCATAAACCCGCGACTTCAAGCAGCCCCAAAGAAAGAAGTGATTAAGAAGAAAGGGGATTAATTTTGCGTCACCTTGTACTTCGAGTGTCTCGAAAATTTTGAATATTAAATGATTCCTAAACCATGGTCAAGACGAGGTAACAAAATCAGACCATTTTCAGCACAGTGTGCAACTACTTAAAAACCATTTAGTTGTAGAAATAGAGTTGCTTAATGTTTTTCTTTTCTTCGCACCAAGTTAAATGAATAAAAGTTTTAAGAAGAAAGCAATACGGGTTTGTGAGCAATAACATTAACCTCTATTGTTTTATACACAAATACGTACATACCCTGCGGTGAAAAATTATCAATTGTTAAAACTAACCAACTTATAGTTAGCTTTTTGGCGAGATTTCGATTAATACCTCACTTTTAATTAGCTATGACAAAACCAACTTAAAGTGAATTGTAAAGTCGTGCAGGAGTCATGCAGACGCAATCGGGAGTTGGTTTTCTTTACAAGTTTCTATTAAATATCCTCATACAAAAATTATTTTCAATACACATTTTTTCTGAAATTCGGAGCTTTTTTTCATATTCAGGACAAATAAAACGAAGATCGAAATTTTATACTATCATTTTGAAGTTATATCTGACGGTGTTCGAATATGGGGCCACCCAGAGCAGAATATGTAAACAAATATGAAATGTAATAAAATAAAGTAAATAAATAAGTAAATAAAAAAGTAAAAAAACAAAAAAATATTTTGTTTTTCTTATTGATATTTTATGTCCAAAAGTAGTTAGTTACAAGTTAGTTGACATGTAATGCAGAGGTATCCAGGTCTGACTTTTTTGCGGCCATCGCCCCACAAAAGTAGTTAGCTTTTTTCGAACAAAATACACAGTTAATAGTTAGCACTAGTGTTCGCGTAAACAGACTAAAGTTAGGGATAAGCTAACGTCACTCCCTGCAGGGTATGTACGTTTAACTTGTTAATTAATTTAAATTTTAGTATCTAAACAGGTGGCAACCCACTTTAAAAATAAATTAAAAATAAACCTTTCTTAAGCCCGTCTTTTGCATCCAACTTCAACACGTAACAAATGAAAATTCCATTTGCTCGGCGCTAGCGCCGGGTTATTGAGGGATTCTACATACGAATTGACGGGCATGAGGATTTTTGATAATTGTTTGGCGCTTAACGCGCCAATTTAGGGACGGTAGTAATAACTTATTTAATTTGTTCTATAGGTGATCCAAACTCGAAATAACAACGCAGGAGCAAATGCAGTACTTCGTAACTTTCCCGGAGCTTCAGCGAGGAAAGTGCCAACCAAAATTTATGGTCACAATTGGCGGAAACCCTAAATGCCATGCGAGGACCTACTCGAACTGTGGCCAAGTGGAAGGAAGTGGATGTGTAAACATTTTGCATGCCTATTTTTACATACTTACTTATATATATTCTGTTTAGTCAATATTGCATTGGAAACACTAGTTGCTGCGCAGTCATGCACGCAGGCTCAAAGAGCAACCGCATATGACACGCGGAGGACCTCTTATTCCTGACATTTAAGACCTTGAACAACACGAATCGATGGCAGCTCCTCCATTATTTTCACATTAATTAAAACAATCATAGAATTTAATAAAAGATGGTAAAAAACAGTTGTTTTTGCTTTGTGAGGTTCATATGTGGTCTTCACAAATTTTCTTACAATTGTGAACTTTTTAGGTTTTGTATTTGCGCCAGCATAGGGTGAACCTCACAATAGTGATAGAACTGACAATAATGAGTATGGTGATTTTTTTGAGGGCGCTAGAATAGTGCTGTTTATTAATTTTAACTTTTTGAACGGGTGGCAAGCTTTGAAAATATTTTTAAAGCAAATAATTTTTTTATGCCTTTTGTTTGACGCCCACATTGATGTAATTTATATATTTTTAATTAATTTATTTTTACGTTTGAGAAGGGGGCAACTCTCTTCGAAGAATATCCCATATGTTATTGTTATTGTGACTTCGGGAATACTCGCGCTGCGACCTAAGAAGATCTATTGTCCTGAACCCTAATTGTAAACACTCCAACGGTAGGCTATTTAAGAAGTTAAGCATTTTGTAGGGTGCTATGTTCCAAATTTTTGATGGAAAAAACATTCATTCACCAAGGTGTATCACAGTCACAAAGAATATGCTCTGAGGTATCCTCCGCCAGCCCACAAAACCTGCAGTCCGTCTCTGTTGAAAGCCCAATTTTGTTCAAATGCTACCTTAACTTGCAGTGTGCTGTCAGGTAGCCAGCAAGGGTTCTAAGGCCCTCTCGGCTAAGTTCAAGGAGTTTTTCCTTATGTAGGGAGTCATTAATTTCTTTAATTTCCTCATTCTCTTTGACTTGTGCCAGTGAGCAGCAACCTAGGATACTTCCCAGCTCTTCGGTAGTTCTGGGAGTGCATCCTTGAGGTGTACCGCAGAAAGGCTCGGAATCATGCGAGCGCTTTGTGAGACAGTCAGCCCTTACGTTGCCATCAAATCCTTCATGTCCCGGAATCCACCACCGCGTTTACGCCATTGCGGGCTCCCAGGTGGTTCAGGCAAGTTTTACTGCTGTCCACAAGCCTTGATGCCGTTAAGAGTCTAAGGCCTTCAACGCTGCCTGACTATCTGCCTAATATTTACTCTGGGCACATTTGGCCTTCTACGAAGAGAATAATAATATAATAATAGATTGGCGCTCACACATATGTTAGTGTTTGGCGAGCTTCTCCTTCCGTTCGGAGTCTGCGTAAAACTGTAGGTCCCTCCGCTTTGTGTGACAACATCAAGGCGCACGCCATAAATCGGAGGAGAAGCTCGGCCAAACACTTCTACGAAGATACAGTTTTATATTTCGAGAACTTCCGCCTGGAATATAGGCCCATTGACAGAGTTTTATGGAATATTGGCCCAAGTACTCCTGCCCAGTACTCCGGTCGCATATCTTCTATCAATCGGTGCTAAATACTTTGGAAACCATATGTTATTCCAGGCAATAACCTACTTATCTGTGCGTCAAATTTCAGTGAAATATATCCAGCGGATTCAGCGTTAACAATCAACCAATATATTCACAAAATTTGCCTAAGCAATGATGAAGAAGATGAGTTGTAACCGCAAAATCTGTCAAATTGTGACATTTAACATTGTCAACGTTGACACTTTGCCACTAACAAACATGATGTGCAACACAAATAAGCGGTAGCAATGACGCGTGAGTATTTTGTTAAAATTGCCACATATTGTATGCATTCTGATGATCGTGTTGCATAGTGTGACATACATATGTATGTATGTATGCGTGTGAATAAACATGAAGCGCACGACACGGTTGCCACTTAAGTTGATCGCCGATAAGTCAAACAAATTTCACTTACAAATCTATTTACATACAGGCTTATGTTTAGCTATTCACCTTTTCCGCCTGGCATTGCCTGCAGCAATCATTTCTCTGACTAGCCATACAGGCGCATTGTCGCAACATCAGCAGCACTTTCATTGATGCGTATTTAATTTTAGCGCTGATCCGCTTTTGTCCCACTCTGTGCTCCACGCTACTCCTCGTCCTCTCCTCCCCATTCAATCTTAGCAACTTCATTGTAGGTACTGGTTTGAACATTCAGCAATGAGTGGCAGCAGTTGCTCTGTAGTGTTGCTGCAGCCGGAGCTGCTGTGCAATGATCTTGTGAATGATGAGCGAATTTATTGCAGTCGGTGGTGCGGCGAGTGGAGCGCTTTCGCTGCATGTCTGGCTGGTTTGTTCGACAGAAGCTGCTCCAAAGATCTGCTTTGCATTTGTATGTTTCGTGTGTTTATTATTCTTTTTTGCGCTTTCTTGTTGTACCAACGACCTGTTGTCGTCATCGTCTCGTTTATTTTTAAGCTGATCCTCTTTGCACTGTTGGTTTTTTTCTCTTTAGTTTTGTTGATCTTTGCGAGGTAAGTATTTGTGGTGGCTGCTGATTGTCATTGAGGCGCGTGTGTGGCCTTTCAATTTGATCGGCTTGTTAGATGCTGAGTGACAGGCGCAACGACTATGTAAAATAGAAGCAGAAAAATATTACATTTGGGGTGTTCACAGTTCGTTCCAAATAGTGTCTCAAAATGTAGACGTCTACATTTTAAGACGTTTTCTAACCGTAAAATCTGTGGTGTTGTTGTTTCCCATACAAAATTGGAAAACGACGCCGTCTACATTTTGTCACACTCAAAGGTATGTTTTTTACGCGTCTACATTTTGCAACCTCGCAGCAGGGTTGCATTATGGCAATACTAATCACATTTTTTTTTATTTATTGGGCACGTTTTTTGTATTTGCATTTAATTTGAGCGCAATTTCTGATGAAAAGAAACAAATCAAGGAAAAGAAATAACAAATATTACGAATTGGTAATTAAGTTAAATAATTTCAATTTTTCGGAAACAAAATCGAAAGGCGACATAAAAAATGCACGCAAGGAAGAAATGTCTGGCAACACCAGCAAAGTTTTGAGACGATTTTGCGACGACTGCTAGAAAGGGGTGCTCACAGTTTGATGCTAAAGATGTCTCAAAATGTAGACGTCTACATTTTCAGACACAATTTGGAACGAACTGTGAACACCCCAATTGTGAATGTTTTTGTTTCGGGCTGCGTTGTAAAATACAGACATACACACTATGTACTAATGTCACCTACATATATATACAAGAATATGAAGTGCGAGCGCATTAATGAATTTGGCATTGTGTCATGTTACCCTGTCAGTTGTTGGTGGGGCCGTGATAGATGTGCGATTAGACAAGCATTTAATTATTTTGTGAGTAAATTTGATCATGAATGATGAAGAGCAAAAGCTCTAAATTATATTTTTAACCGACTTCAAAAAAAGGAAGAGGTTATCAGTTCATCGGAATATTTATTTTTTTTACGTATGTTGCCGCATAACTTTGAACCACGTCGGAAAGGTGGTGTCTCAGAGCTGGTCCCATACTAATCTGGTTCAGATCCGATCAATGGATCATGAAAAAATTAACGGTACTCCTAAATTTTTATATGAGATTTGAAGTCGGTTTTGGTTTTTGCTTAAAGATTACTTGTTAAATTGCTCCTTTCAGTAAATTCAGTAAAAAACTTCACAAAGAAGAGGTGTTGATGCGCTTGTTGGTGTACGAGGAAGTCATGTGGAGTGACTGTTCAGCGGGGTAGACCACCATAACACGCAGTCTGCTAGTACTACAGGGACGGGTATCCAAGCCAGATTTGGGCAGGAAGCTGCACTTAACTCAACTCATCTTCATCTTCATCTTCATCTTCTTCATCTTCATCTTCATCTTCATCTTCATCTTCATCTTCATCTTCATCTTCATCTTCATCTTCATCTTCATCTTCATCTTCATCTTCATCTTCATCTGCATCAGCGAAGAAACTCATACTAATGCAGAATATGGTCAATATAGTCAATTACCGCGGGATCAGCTTTCTAAGCAGAGGTTGCAAGGTCTCATCGAATGTATTGTGTGAAAGACTGACGCCCACCGTCAACGAACTGATTGGGTCTAATCAGTGTGACTTTAGGCCTGGCAAATCCACCATAGACCAGGTATACACAGTACGCTAAATCTTGGAAAAGACCCGCGATTAAATGATCGACACACGCCCACTTTGTTTGTCGATTTTAAAGGCGCTTTCGACAGCACTAAAAGGAGTTGCCTATACGCCACGTTACCTGGTTGGTTGGTATCCGTGCGAAACTAATACGGCTGTGTAAAATGACTTTGAGAAATACCACCAGCTCCATCAGAATGGGATAACACCTCTTCGAGCCATTTGATAACAAACGCGGTGCTCAGGAACAATTTACTACAAGAGTGTGCAATTGGGGGGCTACAATTTCGGAACGAAAGGTCTGGTCAAGGGGTTTAACTGAATTAGATCCCAATTAGTGCACTACACCTTTTCCAACAGTATTTCAGAAAAACACAAATGTATTTCAGAAAAGACCAAATGAATGTCAGAAAAGGCCAAATGAATGTCAGAAAAACTCAAATGTATTTCAGAAAAGGGAAAATGTATTTCGAAAACCTCAAATGTATTTCAGAAAAGGCCAAATGTATTTCATAAAAAGCTAAATGAAATTCAGAAAAACACAAATGTATTTCAGAAAAGTTCAAATTATTTTCAGAAAAACGCAAATGTATTTCAGAAGAGAACAAATGTATTTCAGAAAAGCACAAATGTATTTCAGAAAAATATTTGTAGAATGCACTTGTGTTTTTTTAAAAACTGTTAGAAAAGGTGTACTACATAGACGGATCAAAGATGAAGGGCGGAGCAGATGCAGTTTTTTTTACATGACAGCAAACTTTATATTGCAGTAGATGTTTTCAACGGTTTATCAAGCATTAGCCATACTAAGACCGCAATACTCCACTTCTCCTTCTTCTAAAAAGGTTCTACAAAAGGGTTTAAAACTGACCCTAGGGATAAATCAAATTGGGTTGGTATATCTGATATGATAACTTGGTACACAGATGGCTCATTGACTGATGCATCTACCGGGATAGGCATACTTGAACCGAGGTTGTGAACTTAGGAACCATAGGTTTATTTTTCGGGCTAATTCATGCGCAATAACGGAATAAAAACATTACCTCAATGAAGTCAAGCGACTAAATATTGAGGCCCTCATATCTCATCAGGTGCATCAAAACAAGCTGAACCCTATTGGTCTGACCAATCGTGCTTGGGTACTCAGGATTCTTGGTCACATTGGGTGTGAAGAAAATAAGCAGCAACCTCTTCCATCGGCTCCGAGCCCTTCTGTGGAATAAAAAAGGCATCTCTCTTCGACCAAACAACAGAAAGAAGCTTACAGAACTCGATACTAGGATAATACAGCAAGTCCGGAGCATTTAAAAGTAATTAAAAGAACATATATCTTAAAACACTTTAAGTGATGCAAAAGTTTATTAAATAATCTCTCAACGGAATTTTTTCAGGGAATTGCAGGCTGAACTATGTATAACTTGACTTAGTTTAGGTTAGGAGAACGTGTAGGAAGTATTCCATACTCTCACTCGGAGACAGAATTGTCCATTGTGAGAGCCCTCTCCAAGCGAGTGTCAGGAGGGACCACACACCCCTAGATAGTAGTTAAGTACTTTCAAGTCATTATTATATCGAACCAATTATTATCCAGAATGAGGCCTAGGAGATCCAACAGCTCCATCTCCGCTATCTTGACCAATTGACTTTTCCTCATCTTCATCCCGGCAGCTTATGCAGAAAGTACTTGTTGGTATTAGCCATCGTTGAAGCATTGGTGCTATAGGACAGTGTCCTGTGATGGTGCCAGCAAGGATTCTTACTGCCGACCTGTTGAGTTTGAGTAGGTCCCTCCTATTTAGACTATCCGGAGCTATCCGCTTCTTCTATTGGCAACTCTGAGTCATATCTGGACTTCTCATCAGCCGACTCATTCCCTTCAATAGTGCTATATGTGGGGGATATTTCCATACTATTCCCGATTTCATTATTTGAGATCCTATTGTCTGCAATGCTGCTTGACTTTATCTTCTAGAATCCTACAACTAAGTAAAAGACTATCCACCCTTACTGTAGCGTAGATATTTGCTTGGAAGAGATTGCAATCGTTCAGCAGACTAAATGGCCGGTCAATACGCAGGTCTTTCGAGTAGAGACCGGCTCTGGTTCAGTTTTGTTGAATGCATCGAAATTGGTTGTCTTCCACTTATTGGCCTCTCTGAGCCTAATGGCGATCTTTGTGAACGTTGCAGGTGAAATATCATGTAAAGCCTTTCCAGAGGAAAGCTATGTGCCATTGAAGATTTCGTAGGACGCAGCATGAGGCTAGTGATGGCAAAAAAATTTTATAATCGATTAATCCGTTAATTGATTAATCGAAAGCATTCGATTAATAATTGCAATTAATCGCAAGAAATTAACCTATTAATCGGTCAATTCGATTAAAATCGAGAATTAATAAACACCATTTATAAGTTATAAAAACTGACTGTTAACTGACTGTGTCAAGATTATAGCGCACGACAAGATTTTTTTAGTTATTTTTTTCTGAATATGGTTTATTCTTTAGCAAAAAAACGTATAAATATAAATATATCAAATTTTGTGCAATATTAAAAAAAAAATAAACAAAAAATTCCAGCTTTTTAATTACATTTCTTAGAAAGATTTTCAGTATGCAGCTTTGTAGCCCATTAAATTTTTATATGAAAAATTCCAAGACTGAAGTATCTGGCACTTACCGCTGATTTTTGGTATTTTTCTGTTTGGTAATGGTGTTGCTTATTTTTTTCCATATAAAAAAGAAGGAAATGCGCAACACCGAATTCGGAAAATAAAACGAAAATACATGCATACCTGGGTTGTGATTTTTTAGTAGCTATTTAGGTTAAGCATGTGTTGAGGTTTTTGGCAAAAATATCATTTAAAAAATTTGCAGAATACGAGATTGTAAAAAATATACCAACTTATTTTGATTCATACATTATTGTGTGAGTAAATTGGTAAATTTTTGAAATTAATCGGTTAATCGCTCGATTAATCGAAAGGAAAATTTCGATACAATTAAATCGTTAACCGAATGAAAATAACCGATTATAATCGGTTATTCGATTAATCGTGCCATCACTACTTGAGGCTGACAAAGCAGTGAAATCCAGAGATTTGAATCAAGCCAACTCGATTAATATAAGAACGTAAAAGATCCTCCACTAAAATAAAAAATTAATGAGGTGCCTTCTATTTCAAATTTTATTTTCTGTTGACCACTTTATTTGCTAAATGTTCAAACGTATTCATGCCATTAGGTGGCAAGGAAATTACCGCTGAAATAGCAGCGGAAGAAGAGACAAAAGTTAACGAGGTGGCTGTTGTGTTTTGTTTTAAATACCAAAAAACCAGAATGCCTTATTGTTACTAAACAAATATTTACAAATCTGCGTTATGCATGGCTCATTTGCTTCACTAATGCAATTAATTAAGATCACGAAACTGCAATAATTTTAACACGTACTCAGTGATAATCTGTGCACATTCAAAGGGAAAAAACTAACAACTTCATTCACTTTCGCGAAAGCAAATGAAGTGTTACACCCAAATTGTTGTATGCAAAGCGCCATTATTGTAAGTATTCTAACGGGTGATTTTTTTGAGGTTAGGATTTTCATGCATTAGTATTTGACAGATCACGTGGGATTTCAGACATGGTGTCAAAGAGAAAGATGCTCAGTATGCTTTGACATTTCATCATGAATAGACTTACTAACGAGCAACGCTTGCAAATCATTGAATTTTATTACCAAAATCAGTGTTCGGTTCGCTTTACGTCCGATTTATGGTCTACATAATCGACCAAGTGAGCAAACAATTAATGCGATTGTGACCAAGTTTCGCACTCAGTTTACTTTATTGGACATTAAACCAACCACACGAATGCGTACAGTGCGTACAGAAGAGAATATTGCGTCTGTTTCTGAGAGTGTTGCTGAAGACCGTGAAATGTCGATTCGTCGCCGTTCGCAGCAATTGGGTTTGCGAAACACATTTCGAACCGAACACTGATTTTGGTAATAAAATTCAATGATTTGCAAGCGTTGCTCGTTAGTAAGTCTATTCATGATGAAATGTCAAAGCATACTGAGCATCTTTCTCTTTGACACCATGTCTGAAATCCCACGTGATCTGTCAAATACTAATACATGAAAATCCTAACCTCAAAAAAATCACCCGTTACTTGATTTTATTAATAAAGCACGATTTACGAAAAAAAAATTATGATTTATTTTTTAGATCTTTCCTGTACAACCACCATTCAACGAATGCCACACACATATTCAGTCATGAAATTAACCATACTTCATAAAATCAACAAACAAAAAAAAAAAAACAAACGATAACAAGTACGAATGCAGCGCTCATAAGCGGGACTTATAAAGAAGGTTGACGCCTAATTTATCATCTCCTTTGGTTTTATTTACAAGCTCACTCGCGCTGTTGAGGCCGTGTGGCTTCTGTCCTAGCCTTGTTCAAAAACTTGCCACACAAGCACTGCTGCAACTCTGTACGTATGTATGTACATATGTATGTACGTAGCTTTGGCGTTGTTGATAGCTGTCTGGAAGTTGGACGCTTAAACGGCTGAGCTGCAATCAAAGTGGCAGATTAGCAGCAAAGCCGCCAACTTACTTGCTACGAGTATTATGATATAGTCTTGGTCGTTACTGTTCTTGGCTGCTGTGTTTGTTGCATCTAATTTTTTATTTAGCTTAGCTTTTTTTACTTTCGTGTGCGAGTGGATTTCGAAATCTACACTTAAGCCGCACGATGGGTGGTGAAACTCACAGACGCCACTTAATTACCCGGAAGAGTTAGTGAAAGACTGGTTGGTTGGTGACGCAGATTTTCATGCCACACCAATCGCCATCGGCAGCATCAGCGAAGAAATTAAAAAGAATTCTTTAGTCATGTAATGACTGTCAAATAAGGATTTTAGGGAATGATAAAAAAAATCAGTTTTTTTCTTGTAGGAAGGGTTTGGTTGCATGGAGTGGTAGAGAACTAACTGCTATTTTCAATAAAACATTGTTGAGTATTTGTAATCTGAGCCTGGGCAAATTCATCCTGCAGACAAGAGGCGAAGGCGCGGACAAACCTAACCTACATGGTCATGGTTATGATGATGTAGGGGTAGGTTTTCAGGCCCATTGCACCGCGACCAGATTTGATATATTGTGCCCACTAAAATTTTATTAACCCCTGCTGCGAAATCTGCATTGGGTCGATATCGCCAATGTTGTAGTCGTTTGAAAATCTGGTTCTACGATGAGCTAGTGTCAGGCAGGTGGTAATGAGTGGTTCCATTGATTCCTCTTCTTCACTATATAACCTGAAAATGTCTGTAATACAGAGGTCAAGCATGTGCGTGTGTTTGTTGCACGTATAGTGTGTGAGTATAGCCTGCCAGTATTTTTAGGTTTGGCGCTGAAGCAAACGATCTTCTTTGAGTGATGGTGTCCCTCTAAGTTGTCGCAATGGCTAGAAGTGCATAGACGCCATATTATACATACATATGCACCATATTCAAACACCCCCCGTGGGTCCGCCACTGACTGACATGTAGTTTAACCCCCAAAACACCCCCGCTAGATCCGCCACTGGTAGGTGTTGTTTTCATTGCCGCTGTTACAGACAGGTATTCCAGTCGCTGGATTTTGTACAATTTTTTTATGGCTGGTATTCAAATGGTCTTTCTCCACCCTTAATCCAGAAAGTCATTCTAGAATTTCACCACCATATTTTTCCCACGAGCTGTTTACTTTTAAACAATGATTTCGTTGGTATGTTGATAACTGAGTTGAGATATGAGTCGCAATTGAGTTTCCTATCCAGGGTTATGCCTAGATAGTTGACCTCTTCGTTTAGGAGAATCACATTCCCATTTATGTTTAGACGTGGAAAGCATACCTTTCTTTTTCTTGTGAAAGTTATGATTGTAGTTCCACTGGGATTAATAGCCCTCTTTACTACACAAATTGTAAGCTTTACATATGTATATATGTAAATGTACGTGTTACCATAAATAGCGACAAGTAGCATACAATCTTTAAGGTTAGGAGAAGAGATGAGTGCTAGACAGTTTTTTGCTATTTGTTGAGATAATCTTAGATTGCCTGCAGTGAAAAGTGTCTTGCCATACTGCGATTCAACTAATATGCAGACAAACCTAATCAGTAGACCAATCGAGCCCTGTCCAGTAAATTCGTAACCCTACGCATTTACTGATATGCTTTCATGTCCAGGTACCCAAACAAAGGTAACTTTTTTCACTGTAAATGTAAATGCAGATGATCTGGCAACTATGGCTAGAGAAAGATTTCTTGAGCTTGGTAACTAGGTGGGCGGCCAAACCCCCGCAAGAGGGAACCGGTCTTGTTTACTAGAAAGTACAAGGTCCCCGATTTGCCTCTTTTCTTGTTCGGTGATGTTCGTATGTAGCTTTTTGAAACCAAAGTTAAGCCTTTCTTGTTTTACGGAGCCCTTGCCTGGTGGAACTCACTAGAGAAGACTAGAGCTGAAATGTTAATAGCGGATTGCTCTAATCGGCAATAGTGGGGCATTGGAACCACATCTACACTGGCGCCTAACGACATGTTGAACATTACACATGTGGATATTGCAGGCAGAATTAGAACAGCACGAACTGCTACAAGGCTCCGGGAAACCGGCGGGTTAATCGGCTCGAAAGCTGAATATTCTGGATTTCTTGGGGCTTTGATGTCGTCCCTTTAATAACGCGCCCATTTGGGTGCGGGGCACAGTGACATTGCGGAAAAGTGCATGGCTGATGATCTCGCAAGGTAAGCCACCCTTTGGATATGGAGGAGATGAGGACGCCTCTGTACTATCTGCGGTTGACTTTACGGCGGTTGGTCCTCATGTGCACTTCCACCAGCGCTCGCTGCGGCAAAGCTGGGACATGCGCAATTGCAAGATCGTTCTGGCCTGGTGTGGACGGGGGACGGTCAAAGGAATTCCTTACCCTTGCTAAGCCTTAGTTGGTGGGGGTTCTGGCAGGACATTTTGCGATCGTTATTTATGCGGTAAAATTAGGAATCTTCAGATCCTTTTTGCATCATCTGCCAAGAGGCGTATTAGGCGGAAATATCTCAACCATTTCTATTAGACTGCCGAGCTTTTTCAGGGCTAAGATGGAAGATTTTTTTGTTTACAGTCCTTATTTTGCTTAAAAATAATCTGGTCTCCCTAGCCTCTTCTCTCAGGAAGTATGAATCATCTTCCCCATAAAAAATCGGACATTCTAGATGCATGCAGACTTCAATGGACCCTTAAGTCAAATACGTCGGAAGTCCCTACTAAAACTATGTACTTCTCTTTCTACAGAGAGTTATAGCTCTAAATGGGTTGGTTAACGCATTTCTCAAATGGGTTTCTCTCTTTGCCTAGAGTGCAGGAGCGCGTACGAGAAGGCAGGAATTGAGTATAGCCGATAAACTTTAACTAGCTATTCAGAGACTTCACTAGTACCTTATATACACTTTTTAAGGGTAATTTTACGTATGAATACTTGCCAGCTCTCATTCAACAAACGGTTTCAGGGAAGGCGCATATTTCGTTGTTAATTAAGAAAGTGGCTAATTAATTTTACGAAAAATCTCTACCAAAGGGTAATTGATTATTTTTCTTAAATCTATTGAGCAAATTGCTCTGCATTCTCCAAACATCGCAAAATATTAAAATATATTTTTATATGTACGTATGCTCTTTTTTATGGAGGGGTTTTCGCCCATTTTATATATTCAGTTATTTTTTGTAAACTCTGACTTTTCCACAAAAAAAGAGAGAAAGCAAAGCGCACTTGATTAATCGCAAAAAATCAACTCCAACTCCTGAGGTTATCCCGATGGCAGTTTCATATTTATTATTGCACTGCTTGATTGTTGTGGGTTTGCTTACCACATTGCTCGTGCCAACCAAACCAAAAACAAAAAAAAAATTCTCAAACAAAATAAAAACAGCGAAATGAACAGATTGTAAAGTGTCGCCGTTGTAGAGTCACCACAAACATGCATCTTGCTGCATCCCTTCTCCCCCCACCTCTCCACCAATTTAGTAACTTTTGCAGCAGTGCTCCTGCGGTTACCACGGCTTATTAATTATGGTGATCTGTGCGCAGCTCCCCGCGTTCCATCCCATCTACAATCGGGTGGAATGTATGATGGCAGTTTGTGGTTTTTAGCTGCTATGCGACGCGTGTCGTTAACGGGCGTCGTCTGTCGTCTGTCGTCCACAGTCCATCGTCCGCCGACTGGTTGCCAGTACGACCGCTTGGTGATGTAGAGGCATGCAATCGTGCCCGTTTTGAGGCGACCCCCATGAGTGTCAGCAACATAACGCCATTTAGTAATCGAACTCAGACTTTGAGTTTGTAAACTTTTGCACACTTTTTGCATGCGATTAAATGCGTTCTACATGTAGGTGCATATCTATGTATGTATGTAAGTATAGGGTACCATTAATACAGTTGTGTGTCCACATCGGGCGCGTACTTGTTGTCACTTGTGAAGGCTAAGGCGTGAATGCTGTAGTCAACAAGATCGCGCCTTAGTTGGTGATTTTTCTTACAATTCGCATACAGCGTAGCTTTTGCTGACTAAGGGTTTTGTGTTTGCATTGCAGCAGCTCATATTGCTGTTGCTCTCGGTTAAAATAAATAAGCGCTGAATTATTGTTGAGCATCTTGGTTGATTTATATGCACCGGAGGGGGTGTCGCAGTGTCCATAGAAAGCTCATAACTAGCAATAGTGGTACTCGTACAAGATGGCTTCTTAGAAAAATATTGCAAATTTCGTATCAATTGTTTTACAAATGAAGGTTGGAATAGGTTTAATTTCTTGCCATTGACCCCACTACCACATCTAGGCCCGTAATTATGGTCCCTCCGTGATACCACGCGGATCGTAGGAAGCATGAACATTCGCTATCTCTAATTTTGATCGCAAAAAATCTCCAAAAGAATAGCAGCCGCGCCTAACAACATGCAACATCTAGTTACGTGCCCCTCATGCTGCCAGCTTTGGTTGATTACACATTGCTTCTGTTACTTTTCCATGTTGCGTGCTTTTAGGCCCCACTGATTTTCATTTAGAGAGGAAATTTGGCCTAGCGATTGTCAGAATTATTTGCAATCGATTTTCAGAAAAAAGTATTCGTAGCGTTTTTTATGTTTTTTGGCTTTGTTTACATCTTCTCCTACCTCTTCGTAGTGTTTTTTTAGCGATATCATGTGTTTTCTGCAGCGATTTTACAAATTTATGAAATAAAATGAAGTGCTTTGTTATTTAAACAAGTTTGTGCGTTGGTTTGGTTTGCCAAGAGGCGCAAATTTGCGTGAAAAGTGGGTGCACTTTTGTGGTCAGAACTTTGGCCTTGAAAAAGCGAACTGTGCTAATGCTACGTGCTTGCAAAACACTTTCTATCACGAAACCCATATTTTATGAACATCTTTGACTCATTTTTATTCAGTTTCACTTATTATATTTTATGATAAATTGCCAATATAATCGCACTCAACTACCGCGCCTTTTTCGTTTTCTTTCTTAGGCCGATGTCAAAAACGCTCAGAAATATACTTTTTTCTTGCTCCTTTGAATAGGTGATCTTGTTTTGTTGGTACATGCGTATGAACCCACCTACTCAAACTATAGTATGGAGTCTACGAAAATCAAAAGTTGCATTCTTCTTATTTTGGACATATCTGTTAGACTCTCGAAAAATTCTGAACCCCTTAACCTTCGTTTTCTTCTACAAAGTGCGGGATATTCGCATAGCAGGTGCCGTATATTTTATGGCTCTTCTTTAATTCTACAGCTTATGAAGAAGCCGTTATGGGGAAGCCGTTGGTTAAGTGCTCATTTCTTAGCATGAGGAGACCTTTCCATTGTTTCTCGTCCCGGTTTGGCCAAATAAGTTTCGTATTTCTTCAAACGGCGAGGCCAGCCCATATATCACATGCTTGAGTAAGATACAGAACCCTTACAATGAGCTTGCAGATAGCGAACGGCACCCTTGCAAGGCGGCAAAAGTAGAACTGATGTGCCCTTTTTGGCAACTTCGTTCGCCTTTTGTTGCTCCATATGCACCTCAGCTCGAAAGACGCCGCCGTGGTCGAATAAGCGAAGCTGAGTGTCTCTCCAGTCCGGTAGTTCTAAAAATTTTGTAACAATCTAGATATGCATAAAGTAAATTTAGTATCTGATCGGTCAATAAGATGGCATAAGAACCAAACCCTTCTGCAAAAGTAGTTGTCATTGCTAACGCCAACATTTTGTTGACGATCAAACATAAAGGTCCTTATCGGCAGCTAATCATCGTAGAAGAAATCGCATACCTCTTACTTAAAATGTCACTTATTGCAGCTATTTCTTTCATTGTATACGTGGGATGCGCTGCTAAGCGTTAAATTGTCGTGTGAATGCTCAGGACTTGTTAATATTCAACTGGGCATGTTCCCAAGTGTTTGGGCTTGCACGTTTCTGATTAGATTAAGTCAATCAGCTCAGAGTGCTAATACCTCTCTGCACTTTCCAAGCTTGGCAACCAGGCTGCATGTCCTTTCATGTCCTTTAAAATTTTCGTACTGGAAAAACATAAGTGCACGTTTTTGCATCATTTCCTCTCTAGTTGCGCAAAATGTTTTGATTTTAAGAGATCTTGTGTTTCCATGGATGTCTATGACCCTATGTCGCCACTGCCGCGCCTTCTTCAGCTAGTTGCATTACTTTGACCTATTCAAAAAAAAAAAAACGGTATTTTGGCCACAGGCATTGCCTAGGACTGCTACTTGGCGTACTTCCACATTATTCTCATATTTTATCGTCATTATCCATCTTTTTGTGGCATTTAAAATTAGAGACATGGTGAAAAATTGGAAGAGCGGGAGTTTTTTAGTCAAACGAGAGCTCTCACGGTTGCTTCCTATCTCTATTTTGTGGAGCAAAAAGTTTTAAGTATTCTGAAAATATATTAAAATTATTTTTAATTTAAAAGCGTGTGAAATGCAATGGGGTGTGATCGTTCTTCTTAATCCCGACACTTGTGTCCGCGTCCGGGCTCCAGTAACCAACCCATGTGGAGCCTCGGGTCACGGCAACCGACATAGGCCGTTATCCTAAACGCATTAATTTAAAGTATAAGTCTCTTTTATTTCTGAACCATAGGAGATATAAGAATTCAATTTGTGCAACTTTATTAATAATTTATATTTCTTCCAGGCTGCGCATATTGGATATTGATATGCATTACATTAATGCGTTTAGGAAGACAGCCATGCTGAATTTCAGCGCTCTCTGAAGAAACGGGTCTAGAGTGGAAATGGTCTTGTAGAGTACTTAACAAAACTTGCTCGGGTTCTGGTTATGCACTGGATTCGGGACCCGCCATGTGAAACCTTGTTCCAATGAAAGCATTCAAAAAACCTCATACCACGGCAAAAGGTTAAATAACTACGATTTTAGGGCACGCACCTAGTGTGCACGGACCCTTAATAGGGAGGGTGCACCCGCCGCACTATGTGATGTCCTTTGGAAGACCAAGGCTGATATCAATGCAATTCAAGCTGTTATGTAGGGCAATGGAAATTCGTTGTTGATTTGTGGTGGACGAGAGATTTTGTCGCCGACTTCTGCTGTTCACCCCAGTGGTCAAGTGTTTTGCCACAATTCTTATAAAAACGAGATTCTTCAACATGTGGCTCATTTAAGACCAAGCCTCGACGGACGATCGATTCTACCGCGACCCAAAACATTGTAGTCTGCACCGCTAGGTTACAGCATAAGATACATCAAGCCAATTGGATGTTCCTGATCAAAAGACGATAAACCAAACCGTTCTTGTTGTGATTTATGGAAGACATATTTCCAGTATTCGGGGAGTAAATATCGACCCAGCTAGACGTAGAAAAATCATAACGGATAACCTTCGCTACTCGACTTCACATGGGCTCTCAGAGAGCACTCTTCAATAAACCGACATGTGCGAGCACTGGGACCACATTTGCTCATTAAGTATCGCTGCTGAAGAAGTAAACAGTCGGATTTCAGCGAGCTCGAAAAAGCCACTGGTATGACGAAGAATATAACGCCGCTGAGAGAAAAAGGATGCTTCGTAAAGTGTCGCGCAGCGATCGGGTGCAAGCAGATCGATATTGGGAGCTGAAAAGGGAAATAAGACGAAGTACGTGAACGCGCAGAGCTGCAAATGATGGCCGACAGGAAAAACGCCCAAGAATTATGTCAGAAAATTTGGCAACTTAGGGATGAGCAAATTCCTGTAGGAATTTCTACCGGGAGAACGGAATTCTAAACACATTGCTTGCGTTTGGCTTCTGACGCTCCCACGTTGAAAAAAAAAACGTAAGTAGCTTTTTCATCCCATGTACGTATAGTGCAGCTACGGTTCGGATTGTCAGAACGTATTCCGTTTTTCATCATCAGATTGGCAAAATCACAGGAATGTGCATAGCCTCGTTTTGTCTGGAGCTGATCGAATATGTTTTTCCTTATTTTTACGAAGCTAAAACTAGTGCTAAATATTTTATATGTAGTACAATAATAACTGTATGTTATTTAAATATAGAGGGAGTTTTCCCCACCATTCAAGGACCGCACAGTCTGCAAAATGCATACAAATAACTAAAAGTATATAAAATGCATTATAATAATTACATATCTTGTGCATAACCTTAACATATTTTAAGCGAGAAGGTACTCGTACTGAGTGCATAAACGTACTGAGTACAAAACGTTCACTACTTAATTTTGAAAGTGTTAAATTTTAATGAATGTACAAAACATATTCGTTATTTTTCCTCTACGCCGCACTATAATTAAGTTTTCTGCGTTAATTATAATGATGAGCGCAGTAAATTAGCGGCAACGTCTAATTGAAAGTCGGCTAAGAAAAATTGTACGTACATACATGCATACATACATGCCACAAACAAAAAAGTTTGGCTACCCCTTTTTGTCTTAACTCAATTTAAAGTTGTTTTCTCATCTCTGCACTATAACTTCACTTGTTGTTGTTGTTGTTGTTGTTGTTGCTAAGGTAGACGCCTTTTTTCAGGGTGTGGTTTTGAAAGTTAACAGTTAATATTTTTTCTTGGCATTTACTATAGCCAAAGAGTGTGTTGTTAACAATTTTGCTGCTGCTTAGATGTTGAATATGGTGTAATTCCGGTGTTAATTTGTGTGCGCCATCAATCATAGACGAGAGAGGATGACTTGAGTCGAACGGGCAGCGCGATATATAGCGAGTACAGGGACGGCGGCGGAGTAGCTGAGCCGATGTCTTAGAACTGTGCCCACACACATCCAAAGCGCTGTTAGAAGCCTCATAACTCAGGTGTAGAGTAGACAGTTGATTGGTAAGGCAAATTTGTTTATACGGGATTTTTTTCTTACTAAATTCATATGTATAGTATGTGTGTTTGTATATGCGTTAAATATTACATTTATAATGCGTGAGAAGCTGACAAAATGCCGCCGGTTAGCGAAATAATTTATTTTTTTTGTTACTTTTTAATCATTACCTCCAAGTATTTGAGTAGTGTGGGAAAGTCATAAACTATTCATTAGTTATTGTTAATGCTTAGATTTTAATTAATAAATAATTTATTATGTTTTTTTTTTGTTAGAAGGGCTTGATGTTTAAAGGGGCGGAAAGTTTGCGTGAAGGGCCAATGACTAGAAATACGTAAATATAAAGTTAATTTTTCTTTAGTTTATGACACACAAATCTGAAAGCAAAAAAGGCTCAACGGATTGCTATTAATTAAGATGTTGGATAAAATGAGAAAGCGATCAAAATGTAGGATTCCAAAAAAAAAAATTAACTAATTTTAGAGGTGCTTAACAGATTCATCAGTTTGAAATTGTTGGCATTGTACTCAAACATGAGCTAATGAGCCTTGCGAATATGAATTCGATTTTTTAACTTTTCTGTGCATTTGGTTTTGAAGAACCTTTTTGGAAGTTCACGAAAAGGAGAAGATTATCAATTCGTCGGATTTTATTTTTTTTCTATATGTTCCGCATAACTTTGACCCGCGTTAACCAGCGTTGCCACAGACAAATTTTTTTTCCTACCAAAATGTCATACCATAACCAACCAAAACCTATTTACCAAACTTTTTTTGGTTTTAATATTTGTTTTCAATGTAAAATTTTTTAAAAACATAGGGTGAATTACAAAACGTCAAAATACATAACATTTAGTAAAACTAAAACACAACCAAATTAATGAAATCAAATTAACTGCGTATAACGATTCATTTTACTGTACAGACTTATCCATATGTACATATGTTTCTTTATACATACATAGATACATATCGTAACTAGATACGAATAAAGAGGCGAGCTCAAAAGTTGATAGCGAAAAAAGAGGCGTAAAAAAAATTTCGCCGAAGAAAGACTCTTAACATAGGTGGCGGCAAATAAAGCCGCGTTAGTCTCTTTGACAGCGAAGAAAGACCCATAAACTTATGTCCGCGGTCAACTATATTTTCGAGTGCAACAGTATTCCCCAGAACTCCCCAAAGAGTTTTTCCGAGGTCTTTATTCGTGTCTAGTGACGACATTATTATTATTACGTCGAAGATACCCGTGCTGCGACCTAAGAAGATATATTGTGCTAAATCAAAATTGTAATCACTCCAACCTTAGGCTATTTAAAAAGCTCAGCACTTTGGATGAGGCCATGTTCCAAATTTTAGATGGAGAAAGCAATCGTTCTCCAACGTGTATCAATCTACGATTCATGCTTCGTGGACAGGCACATAGAATATACTCTGTGGTTTCTTTCACCAGCCGACAAACCCTACAGTCCGTCTCTACAGTAAGACCCATTTAATTAAAACCGTACGTTAACTTGCAGTGTGCTGTCAGGTGCCCTGAAAGGTGAAATGATCTCATTAATAATTTAGTGGCTCCTGTGTACAATTATGTTAAAATCAATAACAATTTTATTATTTTGCACTACTTATGATATTGTTAAAAATAAGTACTCCGGCGCTTTAAGCTATTTTCAGTTACTTACATTCATAATTTTGTTTTGAATAAAAGTGCACTCAAAAGTACTGATTTTCATAGCATGAAAAAGTCTAAGGAACTGATTTCACGCAAAAAAAAAAATCTGGCATGCCAAGTGTGGGCCGAAAGGTGTTTTCAAATATTGTCTCGTTCCAGGTCGCTTTTCATCTTAGTTCGGTCCTGAGTTTTGTCTCAAAGATTGTTATCGTAACCATGTCGCCGCTGTTAAGCTGGGACATAGGGATCTTGCTTCTGGTTTTCTATTCCAGTGTGATCGAAATCACCTTTTCCTTGCCAAGATTTATTTGCAGTTAGTTCCATTAATATGTGTCCAGAAACACCTCTATACATAGGTCTGGGTTCCTCTTCGTCAAACGAGTCACTTGTGTCGACATTAAAAAGCGTTGATAAGTGTTCCCTTCATATCTCAAGACCCGCTGGAAGTCTATCACAAGCTTCTCACCTTCGTCTCTGCGCAAAAACCCCGTTCATGAAATTATCTTATTGCTTATTTATTTTCTAGTTAGCGAAATGGTACTCTGTTTCTGTATGGGTGATAGTAGCCTACTACCACTGACCAATTAAATACATTCGGACGAGGAGGAGCGGCTTGTTTAAATACGACTGGGAATGGGTTGCGAAAGTTCCCGGCTGTCCATTGCGACTACAACTTTTCGGCTTCAGACTTTCCTCGCTAATTAGACAAAAGCTCTTGAGGACCTTGGTTTAATGCATTGATCATGGTAATGTTTGCTCCTCGGAGGAAATGCACATTAAGAATGCTCGGAGCTTGTGTTCGTCAACGTTTAAAGGGAGAACAATATAAAAAGCGTGTTCTGTATTTTCATTTAATACTGTTTTACGACCCAAGCTTAGCGCACCCATTGCTACGAGGGTTTTAAGGGTTTACATTTACATAACAAGCCAATTTTTCCAAGACAGACACTCGCTGAGCGGACTTTATTTGTTCTACGAAACGGGCTTATTAAGAATAATTATTGAATTTCCTTCAATTATTTGTCTCATCTAAAAGTTTCACAGAGAACATCCTTTTATTTTTATATGTGGGGCACATTTTTTTGTGTAGCTTTTGTCAAATCGCAGATACAGATTTTAAACCATTTACTGAATTTATCCCAGCTTTTTCAAAGGAGAAGAGAGAGCAAAATCGTAGACACGTACATGTGTAATAATATTTTAATAGACTTTCTTTTTTGGCACAATTGTGTAATTCCTACAATTAGGGATGGCAAAAAAAAAATAAAAAAATCGATTGATTATATATAATTGATTAATCACAAGCCAAAAAAATTAATTGCAATTATTGAGAAATAATCGGTTAACCGAATTTTTAATGGCATTTTTACAGTGAGTATTCACAAAAAATATCTTTCCATACAAAATTTATAATTCTCTTGTTAATTAGCCTTAAATAAAATAAAACGAATATTTTTAGCGCCGATAATTATTTACTATTTAGCTATTTTTGCAAAAACAAAAGTTTTGATACGCGTTCCAAATAAATGGCTAATTTTTTCGAAAGTCCGTAAAGTTTTGGGTAAACAGTTTTCATTTCCTCAAGGTTCACCAATATGCTTACATACGGCTTATTTACGACCAACTTCTAGTATTTGACCAACTGGTTTGCCGATAAATCATTGAGTGTGTAGGGCCTTTAACCTTGTCTTCACAATGGGCTTACATGCACAACTATTTACACCATTCTATGCTCTGAATATGAGCAATTCTTGCGGTTGTTTGAAATTTTAGACAGTTACAGTATTCATATCGATTAATGAAACACAAAACTACTAATCGATTAATTTAATCAAATGATTAATCGCTGCTATCCCTACCTACAATACCAAACGCTCTAACTTGACACTTTTAATATATTGACAATTTGTTGAAAAAACTTTAAAGAAATCTGAGTTATTTATATATATCGTCGCTGAGACATAAATTTAACTCCAATTTGTTCGATACATCTGTCGACATTTTTCCCTACAAATTGAAGATTTCGTGAGTAGCGAATATCGAATTATGAGCAGCTTTTATTTATTGAAATATGCTTTGAGTTCCATTAGTGCTTGTCACCGGCAGTTCTCTGTTGTTAGAAAACCATTGTAAAGGTCTTCATATTATTTATTTAAGTATGTTTTTTATTGATTTTCTTCTACTGTAAAAACGTCAAATTTACTTCAAATATCAAATAAAGTCAAATAAGATAGGTAATGCACTATTTAATGGCATTCCTAAAAAGTCATCTGGCACCCTTCTGAGTACTCTTCCGCAAGCGGTAAAGCGATGATCATTAACGCTTTTAATTTGCCACCGCTGATTGTTACGCTTCAACAGTTGAACATTTTGTCGATGGCAATCAATACAATAAAAATTTTCCAAAACAATTACCAAAATATGTAGTAAAAGGGTTAAGTCATGGCAATGGTATTGTCATTAAGCATTAAAAATA
Organism: Rhagoletis zephyria; assembly: GCF_001687245.7. Classification (NCBI taxonomy): domain Eukaryota; kingdom Metazoa; phylum Arthropoda; class Insecta; order Diptera; family Tephritidae; genus Rhagoletis; species Rhagoletis zephyria. Next base: position 97,134 of record NW_016157483.1, read on the forward strand.
AATTACAAAAAAAGCGGATACATATCTGTATGTTAGTATATCTTACTATTAGCTCGCGCACGCTAACTTGACAATATTACTAATGCCAGTGAGTGAGTAAATAATTGACCTGCATTTGACCTTATCGATGAATTCAATACAATTGGATGTACTGGGCACTCGCTTATACATATATGTATTAACTTTAATAATAAGAAGAGGGGGTGTGCATTAAGGTGCGTCCACACTTCCGCTTCACGCAAACACACACACACACTCACAACTTTATTTCAGCAGCAGCAATGAAGCGCATCCAAATCAACGTTGCTGCTATCAACGCACCAGCAGTTTTCCACCTTCATCGAATGTCGTAAATAGATACGTAATAACAACTTTTTTTCAAGCATTGATGGCATTGTGAACTTTATGGCAATTTCGTTGCCTAATGACTTTGACAAAATAATGAAGTCGATGAACGATGAGCTGAAGTGTAGTTGGGACAACACCGGTCAGAACGCCTCTAAATTTCGCACGCCGCAGCCAAAGGTACGTACAAATAGCCGGCGTAGTGTCGCAGTGCCAGAGTGACAGTTGTCGACCGCCGAACCCTTTTTGCTCCCCCTTTTTTTGGAAAATTACAATTTATTTTCCGTCTTATTGTTTTGCTGCTAACTCTTTTTTTCCACGCGGCGGCGTCAATGCTGCCACACAGCGTACATATGTAAGTAAGTATGTATGTATGTCCCTTCTGGCGCACCGCTTCACTTGAGTGTGGAAAAATCGTCACAGATGCGCAACTTTTCAAATTGAATGACTTAATGTGCAACATTTTGTCATCAATATCCGTTTCAATGTTGCATAGCGTTGACGCCACACTTTGTTGCCACTGTTGTGTCGGGTGATATCCCAGCAAAAAACACGATTACCACAGAAACGAAAAAAGAAACGAGCTAGGCGACGGGAATCGCTTACCCTTTCGCTTCAAGAAGGCCTTATTTTAACATGGGCATGTCATTGGAGGTAAGCCCTTACCCGCAGCATTACCTTCAAACGAAGGGAGAACGCATGGATAAACAGAATCCAGAGAAGCGAACAAAGAATGCCTTACAGAGAAACTAATGTAGAATGCCTAGATAAGTACATACTTATTTATATTAAATTTAAATCAGAAAATGTCTTAAAAGATTAAAATTAATTAAAATTTTTATAAATCAGCTTTTATACAAACATATGTATGTATGTATTTAGGTATTTAGATTTTCTTAAAAATCGGTATGTACATACATTCATTATTAATTAAGCTTAAAATTGTACTTCCTCACTCTTGTACTTCACTTCATCGACTGACTTCAACTTCGCTGCAAATTGAACAAAGCAAAACATGATTTTTATGCGAGACAAATTTCCACAGAAAGTAACGGTAGAAAAAGAACTTTTGGATATTCATTCTATTTTTCAGCTGACTACGATGCAGCATTCTACTTTGCATTCCCGGAAATGAAGCAAAGAAGCGAAACAAATAAAATATTGTAGGACATTCTACTTTGCATTCCCTGAAATGAAGCAAAGAAGCGAAACAAATAAAATGTTGGAGGACATTCTACTTTGCATTCCCTGAAATGAAGAAGCGAAACAAATAAAATATTGTAGGACATTATACTTTGCTTTCCCGGAAATGAAGCAAAGAAACGAATTAAAAAGGAAATATTATAGGACATTCTACTTTGCATTCCCCGAAATGAAACAAAGAAGCGAAATAAATAAAATATTGTAGGACATTCTACTTTGCAATACTAGCAATGCATAAAAGAAGCGAAAAAATTCGAAGGCATTATAACGCTATGCCTTCTAGAACACGTTACCACTAAAAGCGATTACCCATTTTTTGCTGGGATATTCTACTCTGGCGGTGTTTTTTTTTTTTGTACTTTCTTTGTTGACTACCGCCGATGATGTTGCCGATGATTTCATTGGAGTTGTTGTTGGCATCACTACCACTGCTGCTGTTTAACTGCCCGTGACAAAAGTGTGAATTACGTCGACGCTTTTGTACTCCGGACATACAGCCCTAAAAGCCAGACTACAGTACAGCAGCAATGTCAAGTGGAACTGAAAGTCGCTACAAAATTCGTAAATCGTAAACTAAGTATTGGAAATCGAAAATCATCACCGATATGAGCAAACTCGCCCCCTTCAAGGCGCCCAAATGGTCAACACTCGTCACACTTTTTGTTTGCTTCAATGAATTTAAGGTCTCTAGGTTTCTTCTACAACGATTTTGTATTTTGTTGATGACAGCGTCATTGACACTTGAATTATGTTGTTGATTTCAAATAAGGCCCGCATGTCCCCTCTTCTAAGTATTTACAGCTCTATGCGCTTCAATAGTCTGATCCGCTTAAGTCGAGCACATGTAACTGGCCCATTATTTACTTGCCTACAAGTGTTATGTTACCAATTTGCTATAGTTAATCCCGATTCTACTGCTTCAGTACTTCGACTTTGAATTGATTTCTTTTAATGTTTTCATTTGAGACCTACATATCTATGTATCAACGTATGTAAGTAGCCAGCGAGCGACGTGTGTCAGCTGCCTGTCAATTGTCAATCTGCTCGCTGTAGCGCCAACTACTTAATACATTTTATCACATATTTATACCTTTCATGAGCATGAAATGGTATTATAACTTTGGTCCGATGTTTGTAAGTACCAGAACAAAAAGAGATAGACCCATGAAAATGTATACTTATATGATCAGAACGTCGAGCTGAGTTGATTTAGCCATGTCCGTCTGTCCGTCTGTCCGTCTGTNGTCAAAGTAAAATTTGCAGATGTTCATGAAAGGTATGAAGCCTTCGGCATAGCCGAAGACAGCGCTGCTCTTACTTGTTTTCTCTGTGTTGATTGTAAGTCATAAATAGTTTAATCCGTTGCTCTTCCGTGCATGTCGATGCGTAGGTTTAATGATGGCAAGCGGTTTACTATTTAATCCTTGTGTAGCAGTGTCAAATTAAAAATATTTTGCGCGGAGTGAAAAACGGTTCTGACTTTCGCAGTTCAACTGTTTGAGGGAAAATATTTCAAATTAAGGAAAATTGTTGATTTGATAATTCCATGGTGGTAGCTGTTAAAATTTGTTGTATCCAAATGGGGCTACCGCTTTTAGAGAGAAAATTTTTTGATATTTTTGAACTACTTGGATATCGAATCTGGGACCTAATTAGTGGCATTGCAAAACTCTAACCACTGGTTTTCCTGCTTTTATGTATATTTCAGCTTACCGCACTGACATTAAGTATACATAATGTGACCAACCGTATTTCTATCAGAAGTACAGTACTTATATTTTCGCTCTTGTTCTTCGAAGTACAGTCAAACGTACTTCTTTGCGGTATTTTGTACTTCAGGGCGGAGATTATGTAACCAGTTAGCGACAATTTTCGGATCGCTATCGCACTTTTTGACGCATGATATAAATGTTTTTGCGTCAGAAAGAGCGATAGCGATTCGAAAATTGTCGCTAACTGGTTTCAGAATCTTCCCCCAAGTTCTGTACTTCTCCGATCTTCTGGACGGTCGTCATATGGCCTGGGCGATAAATTCGTTCAAACCATTAAACTCGTTGGAGACCGATGGCATCATACCTGTGCAGCTGCAAAGGGCTCTGAAGATGTCGTGCAATTGGTTGGATCCTATTTATGTGGACTGCGTGAGGAGGACCGGGTACATCTCAAAGTCTGGTGTTGCGTTCAGCCCGAAGGCCGGAAAAGGCCCACATGTTTAGGCCAAGCAGTCTCCTTTCGTTTTCGCTAAAAACGCTAAAGAGAGTGATAGACCTGTACATAAGAAACGCGATTCCTCGTGACTGTCTGTCACGGGTTTAATATGTTAATTACAAGTAATAGTCGGTGAATATCGCCCTGCATACGTTAAAGTGGTCAGTGGAACCCTTCACGCATAAAGATTATGCAGTAGGGGCCTTCAACAATGTCACACCAGAGGCAATGGTAAAGCATATTCATAATCTGGGGGTTAAAACCAACCTAGTAAGACCTATCTACAGCTTACTACCGCGGACAGAACTGTCGCGGTGGAGTAAAGACGCGCCTGCACTCAGTGCAGGGTTACTAGGAGCACCCCACATGGTGGTGTTCTATCTCCCCTGCTCTGGATTGCGGTTGTAAACGACCTTCTAGAGAAACTGGAAAAAGTGGACTGCCGGGTGATCACCTATGTAGATGATGTGGAATTTTTGGCTAAAGGATGATTTTTAGACATCCTTTTTAATCTGGCTTAAGGCGGCTATCGTGGAAACTTAACATTGAGGTAAGGTAAGAAAGGTGTCAGTTTCCTTGCACTGCTGTAGGAGAGCTATCGGTAAAAGGTGGAGTCTCTCGCTCAAATTAATTCATTAGCTCTAGGAAACCAGATTTAAGCCTATATTGTTACAAGGAGCCCTTATCTGGTGGAACTCCCTACAGAAGGCTACACTTGTAAAATGGGAATTAGTGGAGCATTAGGAAAGACGCCTACACTGGCGCTTAACATACATATGTCGAATACGGCGTCTGCGGATATTGCAGACAGAATTGTCGAAGCACGAACTTCTATTGGGCTAAGGGAAACCGGGTCCTTTTGTGACATAAAAAAGCAAAAGAAGACGTTTCTCTACTGCAGGAAACCCTTTTAAAGGCACTTTAAACACGCGACCTCTCAAGGGCTATTGATGGGGGTTATGACAGGCCATTGCGCAATTGGTATTCACGGTGAAGCTAGGAATTTCAACTGATCCTCGGGGCTTAACGGCGGCTCGCGGCGTTAACTTAACGTCACCTAACCAGTACTCCTTTGAGCTATGAAAAAGTTGGTCACATTAGGTATACATATCGTTACCTTAACCCTTAATTAGGCGCAAATGTTTACTGTATTCCTCCTCTTTTTCAATATAAGAAAAGTTAACAAATGTTATGTACATACATACATACATATTTACTTAAATAAGTGAGCATTCATAGGTATGTATAATAGAATCCCTTAGCTTTGAATATAACTAAACCAGTGCATTAAATATAAATTAGATTACTTTCCTAACTGATTTGTGAATAAATCCCCAAAAAAACTTCCTCTATATTTTATGGCAGCCGAAAAAAAACTAGCCATAAAATTGCGATTTCATGGCGATAATCATGAATCCGTGATTTATTTAGCGGAACAATTTGTCAGAACGGCATTACTGCAACGGGGATGTGCGAACCGCATTGCGGAAAAAAGGGGTTTGCTGAAGCCCTAACGCTGACTATACTTCACATTTTACTCCCATCACCCGCCACACACCGCCCACTGCAGTCACCAACACTGCTACAAGGCCAGCAGCAACGTCGACGTCAACTTCAGCGAGCACTCGCCGATGGCAAAAGTATTTAGCAATGCTCATCAATCGTTCACTTCACCTCAGGGTGTGTATTCGTTGGCCACTGCCGGTTGTGTTGCCACAAGCCATGCTGTCAACCACCAACGTCGCCACCACCACCAACACCACCCTTATAGCTTGCCACATACTAATAGAAAGTGCGAAATTCGCGCAACTATTTGTGAAAACTGGCAACATTAAATTTTGTTATCTCTGGTCTCATTATCAGCAACACCCGGACAGTGAGGGGCGTAGTTCTGTATGTACTTGGCTTATGCAATCACTGCTGCTGGTGTTTGTTGTATTACAGCTTCTGTTGTTGTTGTTTTTGTAAGTTTGGCGCGAGTGTTGAACGCATGCAGTCATCCTGAAAATTAATTTTGTCACAGTTGCACAGCGTTAAAGTCACTTTATTGTATGCAGTGGTTGTTGTTATTCACGTTTTTTTCTCTGCATTTGTCGCGGTGAAAACATTGTGATGCGGGCGATGATGATGATACTGTTGCCAGTATTGAATATGTTGAAAGTAGTGTTGATTGTGGTGTTGTTGTTGTTGTTCGCATTGTAAATATGTAGTTCGACAACACTGACGGTTAATATGGCAACTACAATTAAGAGACAGATATTTGGTTGCCAGTGTTAGGGTGGTCTTACACCAGTGTATGTATGTATTTATCTACACACTGGCTGCGCATTGAATTAAAAAATTCGTTAAGCTTTTATAAAAAGCGAAAACAGTTTTTTAATTTGATATGTTGACGTTGATTTCGTCACACCCGCAATTTATATAATTTAAAATTTGAAAAGCTTAGCTTTTGTATTGACAGAAATTTTCATATGGTTCCACGGTAGCTAATAAGGTCTTATTTTTATGGCGTGAGAACGGTGGACTACATAAAAAAAATTTTAAATTGAATTTAAATTCTAACTTGTATTTTATGAGCTGTGAAATCGCCCCGAAAGAAGGTATTTTCTGTTGCTACAGTTAATTGAATTTTTTTGTGTGGGAAAGTTTTTCATTTTAATATGTATCAGATAAATACATATGTATGCATATATATGTATGTATGTATGTATATATCCAATGGAGGTTTATTGTGATGCTGTAGTGAGCGCCTTCAAAGTGAAAGCAAAATACCAAGGGTAAAAGCAGCATTCAGCATAGTTGGCTATAATAGAAGTTCAGTTTGTTAGAAATAAAGCCTTTTCAATAACCTTTCGATTAAAACCTAGATTGTAATATCTCTTTTAACTTGTAATATAACTGTATTTGAGTTTAAATTAATACAGATGGCAACCCTCTTCAAATGCCTAAAAAAATTCTACATGTTCAAGCTGAACATTTAAAATTTAAGCTGGACTTTTAAAACAGGTGGCAATCCTCTTCCAAATACTTTCCTACTAAAACCATATCCCTTTAGTCTGACATCCATATTGTGATAAATATTCCAATTACCAAATTCCCTTAATTCAAGAAGAATTTGATATTTCAAATAGGCAGCAACCCTCCTACATGTAGTTTAGAACTAAACCTTTCGATTGATACCCATATTGTAATAACTTTTTTAAATTAATTGAATTTAATTTCTAAACAGGTGGCAAACCTCAGTAATATTCTAAATGTTCAAGCTGAAGGTTTCTTAGCAGTCTTTCAATTGAAACTCATATATTTATTTTTCAGAGAGCTTGCGAATATGTAATTAATTTAAATTTGGCTTTTCAAACTGGTGGCAACCCTTTCCGAAATATCTTCAAACAACAACTTTTTTAAGTTTCTTGCCATCCATTCTTTAACCCTTTCCGTGGATCTGGATATGCTACTGATTGGCTCCGCTTTCATCTTTTTCATTTTATATTTATCCTATTTTCTTTGGACAGCTTTTTATTTAGCAACATTCTAGAAATTAGTTGTAACAAAATTATTTTTTATAGTTTTCTTTCGAGTTTTAGTGTTGTGACTATTCCACAGGCAAATACTCAGAATATATAAATGTGATAAACAGAATAACTTAATATTTAATTGTTTATTAGTGGTTTTAACAATTACAAATCTGAGGTGCCTTATCAAATAAGATTTCCACAAAAAAAAGTTTTTCTCATATTCAGGGGGTTGACTTTTCCTGATAAACAAACTTTTAGATTTTTAGCTTACCGTAAAATATTTTCGACACTGAAAGGGTAAATATAATTTTCTATTAAATAATTCCCTTAATTCAAGTTGAATTTGATTTTTTAAACAGATGGCAGCCCTCCTCCGTGAGTATGGAATTGATTTTATATACATATATCTATACCAAGTTCCAGTACTCTATCAAAAATATTTCCTGAGATATGCTATGAAGAATTCCGTTTGTATAGGAGGTGCCACGCCCCTCATCTAATCGAAATTAAATCTATCCTATATTTTAAGTTAAGCTAAATGGCACCTGTGTACAAAATTTAATGGGGATCGGTTGAGTAGTTAAAACGAGAAAGCGTAACAAATAAACAAACTCACTTTCGGATTTATAATATTAGTAAGGATTAGATATAGATCTGAGAAATAAACTGTGATGAAAAAAATGCTCCAGATTTTATTTCAAATAGTTTTCTCTTATTTCTGAGAAATTTTTGAATTTCCCTAAAAAAGTGATAACTAAGATCGCATTTTGTGGTCTTTCCATATACTTATGTAGAGGTTAGGTCGAACACAAGCGCTGGATTTCAAATTTTTTTTTTTAATTTTGCTAGATAACCAATTTAAACCCAGGGACCTTTGACGAACTCCAATTAACTTTCCTTTGATTTATTTCTTATACTCCAATCAACCTTGAAATTTCATTTATTTATATTTCTCACAATCCTGGGAAATATGAAAATTTGAAGACAATAAGGTTCATCCGTTATTGAATCCGAGTATGATTTCGCTGCAACATTTTGCTTCTTTATGCCAATTTTCTGTGTCAGATGCTGTGTTGCACTGTTAAGCCCCAGCATGGCCGTTGTTGTGGTTGCTTGGTTGTGGCGGTGATGCTTGCAGCAGAGCCCAAGGACCAGTCGTTTATTTGCTCATTTAACGAGCTGACACATCACTGTCAAATCATAATTTCGTTTGACAAAACATCCCTTCGAGCGAGAAATATGCGTTTAGCCGCAAGAGCAAGTCTGGGCACATTTATGAATGTAAAAAAAAAAAAAAATCAAATCTCGCGGTTTTCACTGTTTTGTAGGGAGACACACGTTTTTTCTTTGCCATACAAAGTTAACGCTTCATGTCAAACTGACATTGTCATCAAATCAAGAAAAACTTGGAAGGTTGACAGCTAATCTAACGGCAATTATGTTGCGTGTAAACTGGTATAAATACAACTACACCAAAAGAAAAAATCACAAAATCCACTAATTGGAGTTAAGCATAACGAGATCGAAGCCCGCAGGCACGGGGCGGTATGCAGAAGTGTGAGTGTGTGAAAAATAACTGCCACCACGGCATTAGCAACACCCTCGGAAATATGAATGGTGAAGGACAGCATCCACAGTACATAACTTTCAACTATTTGTGGTGAGTAGTTAGTACCTATTACATATATGTATGTATGTATGTACATAAATATGTATACATATGAATGTGTGATTTTGTTGTTGGGCGGTCCCCGTCGCAGTTGTGGTCATCAGCGTCATTGACTAAACTGTCAAAACTGACATGACATTTTCAGATTCCAGCTGGGTAAACTATTTTTCGCGATGAAGAATGAAATCCAATATATTTTATGGTATAACGATACATATGCATGGACTTATATATGTATGTATGTGCATATGTCGATACAATGTAGGTTCATTGTTCATTGCTGTACTATGTATGCATGTACGTAAATGCTTTAAGTGTGCAATAAAAAAAAACAAATTTAAATATTTTTTTATTAACCTCACCGTAAAAGTAATTTAATTGCACAGCCTCAAATCGTTTTCTACCAAATTTATGCTATTCGGTTTTTGTTTTCACCGTAACGCGGGCGCTTTGTGAGTTTGTTATCTAACATGTTTATTACGAGTAGATATGTAAGTGAGCGGACATTTTTCTGTAATGGCATGAAAGCACATTCGTTACGTATGAATATATGTAGTTATAAACATACATAGTTTGACATTTACATAACTCGGCGTTTGATATTTGACATGCATATGAAAATTTTGACACGTCAACGCGCGGCTCATTTTGTTCACCCATTTCATCTGTCAACTTGACAGTTCGTTCGCCTCTGGGCCACTTAGATTATGAATCCTATGATGCATAGTCAACAAATATTATCGTAAAAATGCAATTAACTGGGTTTATCCCATTTAGTTATATATTGGTGAATTGGGTTGGCCCTTATTTGGAAAGTGTTCAAATCATTTTGAGTTAGACCTAAATATCTAAAACGTTTTCCATAGTAAGTATTCTGATCGTTTATTTTCAATCAAAATTCTTTGTCTTTTTGCTATACCTATGTAGCTTTTTACAAAAAAAAACCTTTAGTTTCCTCCTTGTTGGCTTCAAATGCCTGTGGTGTTCCAACTTTGTGCCACGACACTGCACGGACTGTGCAGCACAGTGGAAGAGCTCTATATAAAATGTCGAAAAAGTAGTAAATGTGCTTTGATTTTTCTGAAAATTGTGACGTAGAGTACTTCTGCCTAGGAATAAACAAAGGTGACAAATTTTTGAATTAAGCGGACTACCACGCCCACTACACAAGGGGGCGGATATGGAAAATTGTATCCGATTTCAAAATATGTAATTGCAAATCTGAAAGATGGAAAAATCGGTGAGAAAGTAAGAGATATTTGGCCCCATCGTCGGAAAATTCAGCCTACACGACCTAACGGCCACCCAAGCCACGCACCCGCTTCTGTGCGTCAAAAAGTATGCGCCAAACAATGCAAGAAAAGCTCAACATCGAATAGCTGCAATCACAAACGACAGCCAATGCATTCGCCACTCGAATCTCACACATGCTCTCAGAGAGCACTCCTCAGCAAGCAGACAAATGCGAGCAGGGGCGCCTCGTTCTCACGATAGTCCGGTCTACCTAATAGGATAGGCCCAGATTCATATCTGGCCAAAGACTGTCACTCTAGCAGCATTCCCCAAAAACTTTTTGGGGAATTTAAACGCTGTTACAACAACAACGGCAATGGAACTTGATTTCGGCGGTACGAGTGATACGACTGGTGCGATGAGGAGTTTCTAAAGCTGAAGAGAAAAGATATGCCGCCTAAAGGGCCACGCTGTGATTGGGCGTTAGCTATGTAGGACCGTTATAGGGAACTGAAGACGGAAGTGAGACATATTTTCCGCAATAAGAAGAGATATACATACGTGAGGGTGAATTGCGATGCTGGCCGACAGGAAAAGCGCCCGAAAATTTTATCATAGAGTTAGACGATTTTACAGAAATTTTCAAGACGAGTTCGAACTCCGTTAAGAACAACCATGGCGACGAAGGGACTGATGTCCAGAACGTACTTAAATTATGGAGGGCACCACCCTACTTAATGGTAGCAGCACTGAAAGACGAACCCAAGACCCCGGACGATGATGACGGAGTCAATCCTCCACCGCCTGACTATGAACAGGTACGAATAACAATTACGCGGTTGAAAAACATCAAAGCTGCTATCTAAGCTATTAAATAACGGCGGTGAAGAGCTGATAATTTGCATGCATCAACTAAATTCAAGTGTGCTCTGCTCAATCAACAAGAAAGGCGACCACACCATACGCAACCAACTACCGCAGGATCAGCCTTCTAGGCATATGTTACAATGTCTTTTGGAGCGTATTGCGTCAAAGAATGAAGCCCACCGTGAACGAATTGATTGGGCCTTATTATTGTGGATTTAGGCCTGGAAAATCCACGATCGCCACGAAACTGATACGGCTGTGTTAAAAGACGTTGAGCAATACCACCAACTCCGACAGAATTGGGAAAGAATCTCCTAGCCATTTGCTACCAAGCGGGGTTTCAGAGAGCGCGACTTTCTTCCATGTGATTTCTTTGATATTATCTTCTGATGTTCGAGAAGATAATAAGAGCTACAGAAATGAACTGCACGTTTGCATATGTATGGCGATATTTCATATTTTCTTGTCAGAAAAAAATCACACCCGGCTAATAAAGCTTTTATGGTTTTATATTCGTTAATTCACCAGATTCCGAAGAAACCCCACGCAAGCTCAAAATTATTTCGCCTTTTCATGAACAGTGTGTATTCTGAGAATTCCGCAGCTTCATACATATAGTACACACACCAGCTACACAGTCACATACTTAAGTGGACGTACAGACAAACAGGCAGCCTTTCAGAGCTATAATAAAAAATCCGTAATAATTACGCTTGTCATAATGCCATCAAACGCATTTAATTCCATGTAGCGTGGCAAGCTTTCGCCCATCTTCCAAAATCACTTATGGATGCTTAAATAAATATACATACATACATATGTGAAGTATGTGTGTAATATATATACACTTCACTGTGCAGCCATGCAGTTAAAAATGATCCGCCGATCAGACGTTGATCTTGGCCAACGCAGCGGCGCATTCCAGAAGCCGAATGAAATATCTGCACCATGTTTACAATATTTATCGTCCACTGTCTGATTCACTGTTGCACACTTGGCTGCTGTTTGAAAGTATATATATCTGTCCTCCACAAGGTACTAACGCATTTGCATACATATGTAAGGCTGCATGTGGGTATACATTGATACATATACATATTTGCAAATCCAACTGAAGTCGCACCGTAAATCCCATATTGATCACCGCTGGCTCACTGCCGATCATAGCCCAGGAGGAGTTATATGTAGTAGTTATGGCACCACAGCGCGAATCATTCATCAGTGGCAAATTTGTTGGTGGTATGAATCCATCATGCCACAACCAACACAGTTACCATCATCCAAGTGATTGTGACTGAAAGATCGTTTGTCGCTGATCATCAGCTTAAGATCGCGGCAAATGACGAGCGTAAGACATGAGCCTAGTATGTATATCTTGCTGTTGGTGTTGTTGTTGTTGCCAAGCGCACAGTCATAAAGCTTAAACAACTGACAACGGAATTTGCTGTTGAGCTGCTGGTTTGGTGCCTTTTTTTACCGGCCATACTTATGTATATGTATTTAGTGTTAGCGTCAGTGTTGCCACTCGGACATGCAAGCTTCCAACTAAAAGACTTCAAAACCTATCAAAAGTTAATTTTCGTATTACATCATATGAAATACATACATAAAGGGGCTTCAAAAAGAATTTGACCGGCCAAAGTACAATGGTGCCCTATTGGAAGATTTAGAAGAGTTGTCGAGCCAGATTTTTGAATTTTTATTCTTTTACTAGCAGATCCGGCGAAATTCGACCCGCCCAGAAATAATTTTTTCGTTGAAACGTTTTCGCCAAAAATTCACGTTAACGAATTCCAGTGGCACATTTATCTGCTAAGATTACGGTTTGGTGGTGGTTAGGAGGCATATTTCCATTGCCGTCTTAAATAACCTAAGGAAAGTGCTACACCCGCGAAGAGATTCTTGACATTCTCCAATGAATTGGTTCTTGAAACTGTAACTATAGTTAGTGGCAACTTCGAAAGGAGTGAGTACAGTTGTTCTATAGAAATCCAATATACATAGACTTATTTCAGAAGAAAAACCTTAAATTTGTTATCAAGGAGCGCAGAGGTTCTGGTGGTTGATTGAACGGAGGTCATTTGAGATTGACCCATGGACTTCTCAATCCTGTATCTCGTTACTGTAACTCTTCTCTACCGATTAGTTCTCTACTGATAGAGAATATACGCCATTCTCTACTACTCATTAGCAGTAGAGAACAAGGCGGCAAATTCATATATGAATTCGCCTTGGTAGAGAATTATTACAGAAACGAGCTACTGCTATCTCCGAATGCAGCGCTAACGCATAATAATATTGGCAAATCACATCCATTGGGTCAATCCGATGTAATCGGATATTCATGACACATTTTCTCACTAGACGATTTTCAGTAATAACTTGCCTCCAGCGCCACCTGGTGGCTCTCTTTTCAATAGTATTGCCCTAACCGTTACCAATATATTCATACGTACCCTGAATATGAGCCAAATCGGAACATAAATAAGATTTTTGGTAATAACTCGACTCCGGAGCAACTTGGCGGACAAGTTTTTTCGCTGAAATATATCCCTTATAAAAGCCAAATTGGACCATAAATAAAATTTGTGCTAATAACTCGACTCCAGCGCCTCCTGGTGGGTCTCATTGTGAACCCAAACTATCCAGAGGCCCATCCAAACAGAAACAAAACATTTTGTTAAAATCGGTGCAGCCATTTAGGAGGAGTTCATTTACAAACACACGTAACGGGTGATTTTTTTGAGGTTAGGATTTTCATGCATTAGTATTTGACAGATCACGTGGGATTTCAGACATGGTGTCAAAGAGAAAGATGNATGCGTTTTTTTTAAAAAAAAAGTTATCAAGCTCTTAAAAAATCACCCGTTATAAAAGAATTATATGCACATAAAAATAAAGGTAAAGTATCAGTACGTTTGGAAGGTGTCACGCCCTCTTTTCTAAATGTTCCACTTTTCTTCATGAGTAAGGGATTGATATCATAAATATCAATACTAGATAAGTTCTAGTCATCTACCATGAACACTTCCCGGGATATGTATCTATGTATGTAGTATGAAAAATTCCGTTTGTGTGGGAGGTACTACGTCTGCTTTACATGACGCAATTTTTTTCAATCTTCATATAACTACGGTGACCATATTTATGGAAGCTGAATACGGGACCAAAATAATTCTTCTTACAAGCTAACAGATCTTAAAAGCTTCTTCAATGATCTTAGATGTTTTAGCCCGGAAACAGCATCCTTATAGTAACATCACCAATTTATAGGATATTTTCGTCGAAATTTTTACCCCGCAAAATTTGTTACAAAAAATTCGTTAAATTTTAGTATAATAAAGTGCAAGCGGCCGCTGGGGTGTAGTGGTTAGCAGTGCGCGCTACCATTCAAACCCGACTTGCGACCAAGATCAAAGGAAATATATGTATAACAGTTACGGTGACAATACTAATGAGAGCCGAATACGGTACAAAAAATTATTTTGCAAATTTTTTCCACAACAGCTTACAGATTTTAAAGCCTTCTTCAATGATCCTAGTGTAGCATCCCTGAAACAGTATCTTTTAATAACATCACAAATTTTTAGGATAATTTTCTCGAGATTTTTACCCCGTAAAATTTGTTTAATAAAAATTCGTTTTCTTTTAGTATAAATTTTAAGTCGCTAAGGTTTACCATTAATTTTTGGCATTTTCTTTTTTTGTTTACGGTGTTAAGCATTTAGTTCATACAAAGTAAGTATGTTCGACCATTTTTTGAGAAAGAAGCAAATGAACAGCACTTTCCACTCGTACTTTATTATACTGAATTTTAATGAGTAACAAAACTGCAACTCAAATTTTTTTCTATATTTTCTAGTTAAAAAGTTTGAAATTTTGGTGAAACATTGCAAAATTAATTTTTACAGTTTTTTGAACAAAGGTGGAAATTTGGTATTATATGGTTTTTGTTTCATAAAATAAATAACAAACATTAAATAAAGTAAGGAAAAATAGCCAAAACTTACTAAAATATCGAGTCCTAATTTGTATTTTGGTCACTGTCAGTGTTGCCTGTTTGATCCAAATGGATCAAAATGATACGTTTTTCATCGAATTTTTAAAAGATACTTTTATTTTTAGCTTAGTATGAATTGTGATACATTTTAATTCCCAAGTCGAGGGTAACCCTTCCCATCTTAAGACTTTTATGATTTTGTTGCCACACATTAAGTTTGTTTCCTTTCATTTAACATACCACTTTTAATCTGCATATGGCATCACTGTTAGCTACACACAACTAGCCTGTTCCCTTGCTCTAAGATTTAGTCCGAAATAGTCCCAAGTCGTTTCCTTTCGCACATTTATCATATATTTTGCGAACAATTTCTCATTAAATCATGGAATTCGGGAACAGGCTAATATTGTCGTTCCTTTTCCTTTTTGATTTTGAAGCTGTTGGATGTGGTACTAGGCTAAAGGCAGTGTCACACGATTGTTACATTTGTAAAGATTTGTACATTTTGGCAGTCACAGAGTGGTGTTCTTTAGAAATTTTAGTTCAGCTAAATCAGATAATTTCCAAACAACACTACTCTGTAACTGCCAAAATGTAAAAATGTACACTACCTTAAGAATTTCATCTAGAGTAATCCAGTAAGTATTGTGAAAATTGCTTTTATGTCTTTAAAGTATTAAACAAATACCAATTTGATATGTGATTTTAGTTAAGTATGTAAATGAATTCAACTGTAGCCGATTATAGAAGCTTTATTTTCACTCTGTATTTTAATAAAAACAAGAAAAATTAATAAGAGCTGTAAACGATCACAATTAAAAATTTAAACTACCATTTTAAATTAAGAATTAGAAGTTTTATTGAAGATTGATACTTTGATACTTAAAATTTTTTGCATGATGCTTTTGAACCATTTTAGTGAATTTTGGTGATACATTTCTTCTGAACGCCGCAGCAACACTGGTTTCGATTCGAATCACAGGCAATTGGATTAGAAAAGAATAACTGCTTATGGAGAAAATTACGATCATATACCAACATCACTTAAAACTGGTTCATAGGAACGCCATATTAATGAGCTGTTAAGGCGTCGAAACACCGAACACCGAATACGGGACAAATATAGGACACTAAAATAAATACAAAACATTTGGCGTCACGTATAAAGAAAATAAATTTCCAGGACAATCGGTGAAAAAGAGGAGTGTCCCGTATAATACAGGACGGATGGGCAGCGTAGTTATAACCATCCTTAGGTAGGTGTACGAAATTTCGAAGAAATCGGGACAGCCGTTCTCGAGCTTTGCGAACAGAAAAGAGCAAATATTTGCAAATATTAATTATTATACACAGATATTATTTTTTTTTTGTGCAAATGCTGAATTTTAGAAATTTTGAAGAAAATCGATTCTCATGTTCTTGCTAAATGAATGTTACATAATAAAAAGTAATTGAGTACAGTAATAGGGTTCGCCCAAATCGAAAAAAAGTAAAAAAAATTTGAAATGTTATAAAAAAAATTTTGCGCAAAATTATTTTTTCTTTTAAATTTTTAGAAAAATTCTAGGCATGCAGTATAATAAAGTGCAGGGCATTACGCTGAAAGTTAAATATATGTACATATGTATGTATGATTATGATGAATATTTGCGATATGTTATCTTTCTAGGTGTTATTAAGACGAAGACTTTAGTGTAAAAAATTAGAAATAAAATTTGAAATATTTGTTTCTATATTTGATATTTTTGCCGCAGTCCAAAAGAGAGAACTGCCGAAATCCTTTCTACGTTGTTGAATATGCCTTGATTAAAACCTACCCGAGGGAAAAATCCAACCTAATTTGTAGGAAAATCTCAATAACGGCAACACCAGTTAGCGATCGCCTTCTGGTTAACTGACTGGGAGGTTTTTTTTGTGATGACTTGATGAGACGCGGAGCACATGGAGTTGATAGCCGGCAGCTGGCGGAGAGTGAGGTGATCGGAGGAAGAAAATATTCATTGGCTACAAAATCCATGTGTGCATGTGCATATGTCTGTAGGTGCACATACACACATTATAAGCATTATTTTTGCATTCATATTAACTGAATATCATTAGCTGTGTTACCAACTTATGAAGGTATGTAGAATTTGTAATACGCAATTGCTCACAGTGTTCAACATTTTTTTCGACTGTCACCTCCATACTGCTCCTCTCCAAAACCAAGCTCCATGTTGATGGCGCACATAAATTTCCATTACAGACGCCATATTTTCAATTGATTTAAATTGTCGCGCTGCTAACCGAAACCACAAACGCATCAATTCAGCTGCGATTGGCGACGCAATTTTTATTTTATTGAGACTATTTGCCAGCCGTTTGCAACTCACATTCGAATGGTGGCCAACAATGTTTAAATATCAGTAAATAGCGTACATTTGACATGTCTATAATGGTCGACCGGCATTCATTTATCACACCCCTTGGAACGCTGCGATTTCACATAAAGCCGCTTTTGGTAATTGACGTTTTTTGCCAGTACATCAATTTGATAGTCGTATTCACATACATCCCTATAGCTGGCAGCACTCTCCAAACAGCGTAGAATAGTAGTGAGCTTGCTTTCTGTGCCACTGTCGACAGCTGGTACCTTTTTTTTTAAAGAGGAAACACTTTCGAATGATTACCTCAGTGGGCAATGTGGAGCTTATTTTAAAAGAAAAGTCGTAATCTGCCATTTAAGAGATAATGGAGTATTTAGTAACTAGAGCAGTTCTTAAGAAGTGGTGCCAATTGATCGTGGGTATTATGCTAACTTGGATGTCAAGCACAAACGAAAAGTTTTATAAGGTATCAAATGCTTGATACTTTTGTAGAAGAGGAATTGGTAAAATTTTATTAACCTCGGTAGTTTTATGGATTTACTATATAGGACTAAGTTGTAACTGTTCCTGTTAGGTATATAAAGAAAAGCAGGCTACGTTAATTTAGGAAGGCCCCTTGACGCTGGTTTGGCGGTCTTCCACTAAGGCTCTCTTACTGGGTGAAGTACTTCAGCTTGATCCTCGACGGCAAGCTTTCCTGGAAACTTAACGTAGAGGAAAGAGTCAAGAAAGCAAGAAGCGCTGGGATCTCTCGCCGAAAGTATTTCATTGGTTTTACGAAACCATAACTAAGCCAATTACGTTTTCAATCAGCTGCAAAGAGTGCAAAGAACTGCCATAACTGGAATCATTTTGGCACTTAGAACTACTCTTACTCTGGCTCTTAATGCTATCCGAAATAAATGTTTTGCCCATAGATATAGCACCCCAGTATTCTAAAAAGCTTCGACGAAGAAGGCCCTTATATTAAGCGAGTTTCTCTAATTGCTCATTGCGTGATTAGTAACCATGCGGTAAGACTGAATATCATCGATGACTCTTACTGCACCAGTTACATGGAATACGGTGGGTGGAATCATCGCCATCGCTGTTTCTCTGGTGCCCTGCCTTTGCGAACCTAAGATTCAAGCACCTTTTGACACACTTTTTCTACACTCCTGATGAGCTTTCGGGAGTAAATATATATGAGACGCTTGACGAGCTTCGTGGTGAGCACTTAGCGTTTTTCTGTCATCGTTCTGTTCCCCCTTCCCCTTTCGACCTTCCTGTATGTTTCGCCTCTACTTTAAAGGGCACCACTTTGGACAAGCAAAATCCACGTTTAACTGTTCCCCAACCTAGATAAGAAGCACAAACGGCTGCCTCAGTGGGGCCTTCGTAGGCAAAAAATTCTACTTCAGCGTACATAAAACTTAATAGTGATGTAACTTTATGAACCGAGTAGCGGATCTGTTTACTTCGTTGCTCATAGTTATGAAGAAAAAAGAGTTACGCTTATCAGGCCACCTCTTGGTCTCTTTAGTATTCCATGGACTAAACAATTCCTTTCATTGAGCCTTGAGGAGCTCAAATGCAATGTAGTAAGCCTACAAAACCAGGAGTGGTCTAGTACTTTATACCGAATTAGTAGAGTGTAAACACTTCTTTCTTAAGCAGATCGTTGTAGCAAAACCCAACAAAAAAATCGTAGTGAAGTAAACAGATACCGAAAAGACATGAATTGCTATAATCCTCAATAACGCGCCATTATTATTGAGATTTTTTGCGGAATGTGAATTTATGCGCAAATTATCGGTGTTTCGACTCCAAATGACCGAACCCTACGGCGACAACAAGAAATGCTGCCAGGTTTGGCCGATACCGGAGCAGTCGGTTCGCTGAAAATACTGCTTCTGCGGCTGAAGGTGTCGCAGCGGAACCCGGAGTCGACGGCGACGAGTCCTATTTCCATTTTTGTGGGTATTTAAGTAAGCAGAACTATGGCATCTATCCGCCTATAATCCACAAGAGGCATTACATAACATGGTGTATTATTTACACTGTAATCGAAAACGTCGTTGCCCAAATCGTCTTCTGTAGATGGCGAACGATATAGAGTTATGCTCAACATATTTATTTCTCCTTGCTTAATTAGACGACTGGACTAATGGAGTATTTCCGATATCTTACAATTTATTAAATTCTTGCAGGCGGCATACACGGTGCGTCTGACTCGCAAGGCGGTTAGGATGTATTAATTGAAAACAAGTAATTTTTAGCAAAAAAAAAACGACCTCAATTCTCATATAAATATATATGTATATATGTATATATATATATATATATATGCGTTATTAACTTAACTGTGTATAATCGAAAGGCGAGTCAACATGTACACAGATGTCTTGCGAGTCAGACGCACCGCCTACTAGTTAACTTTACTGAAAATTTTTAATTTTAAAAATTCTAAAAAATAATGAATAAGCTTACTCCGAGGCAAGTTTAATAGCTAGACAAAAGTCAATGTTTAAAAAGCGATGAAATTGACATCGATGTATCGTCAAATTAGAGATCTTAAAATTGTTTAGCCACAATGGCAAGCGTCAAATTTCATTTCACAGTTTGAATCTCTACTGTTGTACGAAATGGTGTTAACCGCACATACTAATCGAGCCACAACCGAAAATGTGACCATAAGGGCTCGATAATGGGTTTTTCCTCCCTTTTGCCGGAACTTCCAGGTAGCTCGGGTTGGTGATTAACACTAACACATTTCTGAGTATGCTCAGAAACTCTGGTGGCGGCCCCTGGCTGATATCACTTTCTTGACTTAATGGGGAAAACTTAACACAACAAATAAATTCAGTCCTAGAGTAGAACCAAAGTTTCTCCTTAGGGTTTCAAAATATTTCTTGTGTCATACTGTCGTAGTTCCATGCATTTTATAATGGTGTGGCAAATCCCGGAAAACTTTGAAAAAATTTACTGCAGAAGCGCGATACGACACGCTGGGTTTGAGCCAGGCATCATCGTCAGACTGAGACCTAGCCGATCATTTTCGAGTTACTACTTTTTTATTAAATGCTTTGAAGAAAAATCGTGGTCCATAAATGCATACGAAAAAACAATCAAGTCGGAATTTTAATCCTCTAGGGGTCAAGGATTGTTCTATATCGAAAAAATTTATCCCTGTTAAGTTTTATATGGGAAGAAACCATTTTTCGTAGCAATGGTACATACACTTTTTTCAGGATACTTCTGAATTCAAAAACAACAAGCACATTAATTTCGATATGGAATCTTCTTAGGGTGAGAGCATCAAAATTCCGACTGAACTTTGTTCGGACCACCCTAATGTATATACATAGTATGTGTATGGAAGAAAGTACCTAAGTACCTACTTCAGCTAGATATTCCTTTTGAGAAAACCGCCACACTTCATTATTGACGTATGTACACTCTTACCTAGTTTTCAACAAAGAACAAAAGATGAATTATTGCCTCAATCAAAATACCATCGCAAGCGATTTAAAATCGATTAACCCCTTTTTGTCGAAATGGCACTTACATGATGGCCAGAACCTAAAACCGAAAAAAAAAAAATATAAACAAACTGCTGGACGGCCGCCACTTCACATGGAAACGACATAGCAGCCTACATGCATCTTCAAATATCCGAGCACACCTCTTTGAAATGCACCAACACGCTGCCAAGCTTACGATCTCATCGACTCGTCGAAACGGCAGCAAGTTGGGCTCATTATTAAGCAACACTAAATACTCGCCGCCGTCGTGAATCACGCAGCAGCGATTTCAGCGGACGCGTGCGCGCGTGTATACCAACTACGGCGGCTAAAACAAAAGATCAATTTCACCTTTCCATCGCCGACGCAATGCTCAACGCAGCAAAACGCCTCCTAAAGAAGTAGCCAGCTACATGCTGCATACCTGCTTGCAAATACTTCTGAGCAATAAATTCCTTAAAGCAGGCAGAGGTGAAAGAAGAACGAGCTAGAGGGCGGTTTTCGGAGGTCGGCACCACGAAAACGAAACGAAAAAAAAAATAATAATAATCAAGACACTGACCGTCAATGTGATTGCGCATCATATCTATTAAAAAAGAGGTGAGAAATTTCTTGATTAGCTTTGATGGAGGCGAACTTGCGACCTGCCGTGGTGATCTGCAGATGATAGGCGGTGAAGGAGAGAGAACATAACATTAGCCGATGGAAAACAATTCCACAATTCTATCGTGTTGTGCAGAATGAAGATACGTGGTATTAAAAACAGGTTACCCGTGTAGATTTCAAAAAGCTGGGTTAGATATCAATGCACGCTGATGAAGATCAACGTTTTGTGGAAAACTATGACTTTGATTTCAACATTACCAATGATGAGTGACAGACTGGGAGGCAACTTGCCATCGGCGAGGCATTTGGAGGAAAATAGAGGAGCTGATGTAACTATTAAGAATGGTGAGTAGGGCGCGTATGGTTCGACGTTGCATTCCTGAGTTGCTGTTGATAGTTGGTTTTATGATCATACGTAACGAAAGAATTTCTTATTCCACTAAATTATTCTAAAGAAAAAGTATTTTAAAATGTCATCCGGCATTTGACTAGCAACCTCAGTTCGCACAGTTCTTTTGCGCATTGAATATCACGTAGTGATCTAGATCATCTTGGGCTGCTGATCTCTTGCGCGTTCCAGTTAGTATCAAAAAGTCATTGATTTATTCAGCGGCGGGTAATAATGAATTGCAATGCGCGCGCGCGCAACAGCAAACATGCAACGGCTAGTCGCAGCAGGAAGGGTAAGGCAAAGGGTAAGAAGTGATCACTGCGATGTTGAGGAAGCAGAGGTGTTGCGGCATCTCTGTGAGCAATAACTCGCCGCTCTATAATTATCTCAAATCAAAATTAACCGTCGAAAGAGCGGTGATTTTTTTTTGTTCTTATTTTATTTTTTATTTTTTGAAAGGCAGGCATGCAACCAGCGCCGCGGTGGCTGCGATCAGAAGACCACTTATTCTAGATCAAGCTGCAGAGTTGCATACATAAGTATGTATTAATTTTTTCTTACAACTCGGCGGTATAAAGTTGTTGTTGTTCCACTTGGATATTATTATTACCTTTGCGGTGGGCAGTGTTGTGTTTTTGTTTTTGTTAGTTGGAGTGTTGTGATTGCTATTGGTGTTGGTGTTGTTGTGGCAAGTACGTGCTGTAGATAGCTAATTTATTGCTTGCTAATATCGGCAGCTCAAGATCGGCGGCATCTGTTGCACCGATGATATGTAAAAAAAGGCGTTGGTTGCATGATTGTGGTCAACAGCAGCAAACAAAGGCATAGAAACTACTCCTGCGGAAAGTGGCAATTAATCTGCAGTGAATGAAAATTATTACATACATATGTATGTATATATGTATATTCAAATGGAAATCTGGTTACTTACTTCTGTATATTTATGAAGATAATAAAATGGCATTTGTCACTATACTTACGGAAAGTACTGTTATGTCATTCAAACAAACCAAAAAAAAGCAAGAGGTACATAGCCTACATAAGTTCTTCTTCTTCTTCTTCTTTGGCGCTGTAACCGCCTAAGCGATTCGGGCCGAGTTCAGCAAAGCACGCCAGTCGTTTCTTCTCTGTGCCAACTGACGCCAATAGGAAACGCCAAGTGAAGCCAAGTCCATCTCCAGCTGATCTTTCCATCGCATTGGGGGCCTCCCTCTTCCTCTGCTACCACCAGCGGGTTCCGAGTTGAATACTTTCAGAGCTGGAGCGTCGGTGTCCATTCGAACGACATGACCAAGCCAGCGGAGCCGCTGTATTTTAATTCGCTGCACTATGTCCATATCGTTGTAAAGCTCATACAGCTCATCGTTCCATCGTCTGCGGTACTCGCCGTCGCCAACGCGTAAAGGACCGTAAATCTTCCGCAAAATCTTTCTCTCAAACACCCCAAGAGCCGCCTCATCGGATGTTGTCATTGTCCATGCTTCTGCGCCATATACCAGCACGGGCATGATGAGTGACTTATAGAGCGTGGTTTTCGTACGTCGAGAGAGGACTTTACTCCTGAATTGCCTACTCAGTCCAAAGTAGCACTTGTTGGCAAGAGTGATTCTACGTTGGATTTCAATGCTGACATTATTATCGGTGTTAATGCTGGTTCCCAAGTAAACGAAATTCTCTACTTTCTCGAAATTGTAACTGTCAACAGTGACGTGGGTGCCAAGGCGCGAATGTGCTGACTGTTTGTTTGATGACAGGAGATACTTCGTCTTGTCCTCGTTTACCACCAGACCCATGCGCTTTGCTTCCCTATCCAACTTGGAAAAGGCAGAACAGACTTCGCGGTTTTTGTTACCGATGATGTCGATGTCATCGGCATAAGCCAGCAATTGCACGCTCTTGTAGTAAATTGTTCCTGAGCGGTTCAGTTCTGCAGCTCTTATTATCTTCTCCAACATCAGATTAAAGAAGTCACATGAAAGGGAGTCGCCCTGTCTGAAACCCCGTTTTGTGGCGAACGGCTCGGAGAGGTCTTTTCCAATTCTGACGGAGCTGGTGGTATTGCTCAACGTCATTTTACACAGCCGTATGAGTTTTGAGGGGATGCCAAATTCAGACATAGCGGCGTATAGGCAACTCCTTTTAGTGCTGTCAAAAGCGGCTTTAAAGTCGACAAATAGGTGGTGAGTGTCGATCCTTTTCTCGCGGGTCTTTTCCAAGATTTGGCGTATTGTGAATACCTGGTCTATGGTGGATTTGCCAGGTCTAAAGCCACACTGATAAGGCCCAATCAGTTCATTGACGGTGGGCTTCAGTCTTTCACACAATACGCTCGATAAGACCTTGTAACCTATGCTTAGAAGGCTGATCCCGCGGTAGTTGGCGCGAATGGCGGGGTCACCTTTCTTGTGGATTGGGCACAGCACACTTAAATTCCAGTCGTCGGGCATGCGTTCATCTGACCATATTCTGCACAAGAGTTGATGCATGCACCTTATCAACTCCTCGCCGCCGTACTTGAATAGCTCAGCTGGCAGGCTGTCAGCTCCAGCGGCTTTGTTGTTTTTCAGCCGCGTTATTGCTATACGTACCTCGTCATAGTCAGGCGGTGGAACGTCGACTCCGTCATCATCGACTGCGGGCTCGGGTTCTTCTTCTCCACAACTTTCCGTGCTGCTACCATTTAGTAGGGCGGAAAAGTGTTCCCTCCATAATTTAAGTACGCTCTGGACATCAGTTACTAGGTCGCCATTATTGTTCTTACAGGAGTGCGCCCCGGTCTTTAAACCTTCCGTAAGTCGCCTAACTCTCTGGTAAAATTTTCGGGCATTCCTCCTGTCGGCCAGCATTTCAAGCTCTTCGCACTCACGTATTTCTGCCTCTCTCTTCTTGTTGCGGCAAATACGTCTCGCTTCCCTCTTCAGATCCCTATAGCGGTCCCACATAGCGCGCGTTGCGCCCGATCGCAGCGTGGCCCTGTAGGCGGCATCTTTTTTCTCTGCAGCTTCCTGACACTCCTCATCGTACCAGTTGTTCTTTCGGGCTCGCTGAAATCCGACTACTTCTTCGGCGGCGGTACTTAATGAGCGGGAAATGTGGTTCCACTGCTCGCATATGTCGGTTTGTTGAAGAGTGCTCTCTGAGAGCAGGTGTGAGAGTCGAGTAGCGAAAGCGCTGGCTGTCTGTTGTGATTGCAGCTTTTCGACGTTAAGCTTTCCTTGCATATTTGGGCGCACATTTTTTGCTGCACAGAGGCGGGTGCGTATCTTGGCTGCAACAAGATAGTGGTCCGAGTCGATGTTTGGGCCTCGGAGTGTGCGTACGTCTAAAACACTGGAAGCGTGCCTTCCGTCTATCACAACATGATCGATTTGGTTTCTCGTTTTTCGATCCGGAGACAGCCACGTAGCTTGATGGATCTTTTTATGCTTGAACCTAGTACTGCATACTACCATGTTTCGGGCCCCGGCGAAGTCGATCAGCCTCAATCCGTTGTCGGACGTTTCGTCGTGGAGGCTGAATTTTCCGACGGTGGTTCCAAAGATCCCTTCTTTGCCCACCCTGGCATTGAAGTCGCCAAGCACGATTTTGATATCATGACGGGGGCAGCGCTCGTACGTGCGCTCCAAGCGCTCATAGAAGAGATCCTTGGATGCCTCATCCTTCTCTTCCGTCGGGGCATGGGCGCAGATGAGCGAGATGTTGAAGAATCTCGCTTTGATGCGGATTGTGGCTAGACGCTCGTCCACCGGGGTGAACGACAGTACTCGGCGACGGAGTCTCTCTCCCACCACAAATCCAACTCCGAATTTGCGCTCCTTTACATGGCAGCTGTAGTAGACGTCGCAAGGCCCCAGACATTGTTTGCCTTGCCCCGTCCAACGCATTTCTTGGATGGCGGTGATGTCAGCTTTTGTCCTTACGAGGACATCAACCAGCCGGGCAGAGGCACCTTCCCCATTAAGGGTCCGGACATTCCAGGTGCATGCCCTCAAATCGTAGTCCTTTAAACATTTGCCGTGGTCGTCATCATAAGGGGGGGTCTCATCCGAGGCTTTGCCTTGCTTCTTCACTGGAAGTGGTTTTTACGTGGCGGGTCCCAAGCCCAGCGCACAACCCATTGCTGGGACGGGGGTGGTTTCGCAACCAAATACACGTTTATATAGCGAGCCGCTTGCTCCAAGCAGACACCCGCTTGCAGCCGCACCTACTGGTGAACAGATGCTGCAGACTTCAGCGAGCCCTTAAACCGAATAAGTCGGAGTGGCCCCACCGAAGCTCCCTCTCTTTCTGCCGTGACCCAAGGCTGCACTCGGATTGGTTACCGCATCTCGCACATGGGTTGCTCACGTTGCCCAGAGTGTGCGAACGAGGACGCAAGAGTCGGGATTGAGTATAGCCATGCAACGCCTATACCCCATTGCGCCTACATAAGTTAAGGAGGTAAAATTGGTTTTGGCTTATGCAGTTATGCGTCCCTGGTGGAGATGGACGCGGGACTAAATATTCAATCCCAATCCCGACACTTGATTTTTAGGTCCCGAACCCGCCCATCCCGGCGTTTTTTAAATTTATACCGCGCGTCCAGTGGGTCCACTAGGTCCCGATACCTATCACTAAGTAAAATTCAAATGGCTTACAAATTAATTTTAAATGATGCAAAATAAAATATGTATTCAAACGCAAATGTCAAAAAAACTGCAACTAAGATTAGACTTAACTGAATTTTGAATGCATATACGGCTCAAGTGATTTTTTTTATTATTTAAATCCTGGTTAGAAGTGAAAATTCATGTTAAATTCACTTGGCTCTTACAACAGTTTTTAAGAAAATAAGTATGAAAAATTCGAGCAGCAGTATATTCTTATTAACTTAGCTCTTCAATTACTTGTTTGAAAAATTTTGTAACAATCTACAGTGGCAACGCAATTAGGCATATACATAAGTATTCTACATATCTGCGTCATACTAAAAGATCTGCACCATCTGTTTACTCCGTTTTCTTTTTAAAAGTCGTGGATTTAAGCGGGAGTTTCGGGAAAGAATTTCCGTCCCGTCCCTCCCGCAAATTTTTTTAAACCTTCCCGATACCACCCATCCTTGCCATTTTAAACCGTAAGTACCGCGGGTACCGCAATCGCGCGCCCATCTCTAGTCACTGGGGTATTGTGAGCAACCCAAATGCGAGATGCAGTCACCAACCCATGTGGGGCCTTTGGCGGAAAGGAAGATAGCTTTACGAGTTCACCGCGACTTATTCGAAACTAAGACTGACATTTACCTTGTTTAGACGATGCGTTTATTTGTGCTAACTTAAATCGTTTCACTTTGATACGGACGACCGATTGGCAATCGCATGTAAATTATACTGGCCATAGAGAGTATTTTCTGGGTTCACTCTAAGACCACATTGCTCTGCCCAACGGCATAGTTCTGCTAAAGTTCCATCCATGTTGTTACTCACCACAGTTGGAAACAACGCGGTTAATAACTCACTACATCGTCAGCGTTGCCACTACCTTTACTCCCCCCGATTGAGGATCGCCCCTAACGTTTCTTATTAGTTTGTAGCTTCCAAGTTCCGCTGATATCATTCTGCTGCGAATCGTCGACATTAGCCAAGCGTTTATAGACTCTGTGTCGACTTCTCGACTGTTCTAACGACTTAATGAAGCGCCGTCTCAGTGGATCCTCGTCCTCGTAAATATGCATGCTGTGACTGAGACATACAATTGCCGTGGAAAAACCCCTGGACATGCACGTCTAAAACCCTCTCGAAAGTTTTGAGAACAAAGTAAGTGAAGCTGGTCGCCACGTCAAAGGGATGTTGTTAAGGGCTATGCATCCTTTGAAAATTGACAAAAGCCATGGCAAGATAGCGTTCTCCACCATTTTTATTAGATTAACCTGTTCCACTGCTTACTACTTAAACTGCTGTTAAACCCCCTATGGTTCCGTAATTGAAAAATTAAGCTAATTCACTAAAAACACGTGTTTCCGCACCGAACAACAATCAGCTTCCTACTGCCTAATTTGATTGGTCTGGCGCAAAGTAGCGTTGGCTAACTGGCATTGATATTTATTTATGTGCATAGTACAAGCAAAAGATCCACCTATAGCTGTTATTTATGTGCACACCTACGAATACTTACCGCCTACTCATGGTGGAGCGATGCTATCATTAGCGAATTACAAGTCATTTGAAAACCGCAAGTAATTATAAATAAATTAAGCCAACAATGAAATGCTGTCAAAATTTGGGCGCCTCTACATTGCCATACGCACAGAGCACCGTTACGACGATTTTTTTGTTTGGAAGCAAGGTCCGTTGCTTAGATGTAAATCTCCCCCAATGAATGATGGATTACTCAAGCTGGCATGGTCGCTGCGTGTGTCGCAGTCGGATGCTTCTGGGCAGTGAGTGGTCAGCGGCGTTCGTTTCGTTCGTTGCTTATCGTCGTCATCAGGATATCAAAACCTATGCAACGTCAGTCAGGTGCCCAACAAAAACCGTAATTTAGATGAGGCATAAAAGTCATTTTGAGCCCATTATTAAGTTGTACATAAGTATGCATTCGGCAACACACACAAATTATATTGTTTATTTCGAGATGCCTTATCATGCTGACACTCTGCGGTTTTTTTGGTTTGCATTCTTATGTTAATGATTATTTTGGCTAATTGAAAAAGAATAGAGCAGTTAGTTAGTACGAAGTAACTGTTTGTTGACTCGTTAGTGGAATTATTATTGAGTACATATATATTCATACATAAATATATATACATGTTAATAAATAAATTTTCGATTGCTTGATTACTTAATGTGTAGTATTATTGCTGCGAAAAAGACGCACTTAAAGTTGAGGTGAGGCCGATTATAAAGAACACTGATAAAGTCGATAAATGTGGAATTTTATATGAGGGTGTGAGTGTTTTTCTACAACGCAAAAGCCCATCTCAATTATTTGTACTCATAGCACGCGCTAATATAAGATAACGAAGCATAAGAATTATCGATAACGGTACTGAAACATATATATCGATCATGTTATCGAAAAGTATATCGACATATTTAGATAAATGAAACATTTATATACCTAAGTAACGAAATTGATAAATATACCGTTAAAGACATACGAGGCGAGAATAGAAATAAGGAATATAGATTTTAGTAAGTTTTCACAACTTTGCTTTATTTAAACAATGTTTATAATTTTTTTTTGAGAATATATCTTAAGTATCTTCATAATATTTGAATAATATCTCGTAAATCGAAATTTCAAACTTCGTAACGTCATAATTCGACGAATGTAAACAAATAAAAACTTCACACTTTTTAATCTGAATTTTAAGGAGTATGCAGCTTTGTAGCCCATTAGTTTTAGTTTACTAAAGTGCAAGTTTGAAGTAGCTAGGACTAACCGTTGATTTTTGGCAAATTTTTGTTCGAGTATCTTTTTCCACCAAAGTATGTTCGACAATTTTTTTTTTGTATGGAGCAAATGAGCCGCTGTGGTGTAGTGGTAAGCAGTGCGCGCTTCCACTCCACAATGCCTGGGTTCAAACCCTGGTCAAAGCAACATCGCAAAAATATAGAAAAAAGGTTTTTTCTTAACAGCGGTCGTCCCTCGGCAGGCAATGGCAAACCTCCGAGTGTATTTCTGCCATGAAAAACAGCTTCTCATAAAAATACAATCGCCGTTCGGAGTCGGCGTAAAACTGTAGGTCCCTCCGCTTTGTGTGACAACATCAAGGCGCACNGCCGTCGCGTAGCCCGGTCCTTGGCAAAATAATTATCTACATAAGAGTACGTGTTAAAATAATTTGACAGCTGTGGTTTGTAGCTCGTCGTTTCCATTGTGTTCGGGCTAACAGCGGTCGTCCCTCGGCAGGCAATGGCAAACCCCCGAGTGTATTTCTGCCATGAAAAACAGCTTCTCATAAAAATACAATCGCCGTTCGGAGTCGGCGTAAAACTGTAGGTCCCTCCGCTTTGTGTGACAACATCAAGGCGCACGCCACAAATCGGAGGAGAAGCTCGGCCAAACACTAACATATGTGTAAGCGCCAATCTATTATTATTATTAAATGAGCAACACCTTCGACGAAACATTTTGCCAAAGTTTGTACAAAGTTTGACATTTTTGCATACATAAAATTTATAATTAGTAAATAATCGAAAAGGAAATAGCCAAAATATGCTAAAATGTCTCTTCCTTACACTGAGAAAAAATTCAACCAAAAATTGGTTAATAATATAATATTGACAATGTCGTGGTTGATATTTTTATTTTTATTAACCACAATTTTGTTTAACCAAAACCAAAACCAAAATTAACCAAACTCTTGGTTGGAGATTTTTCGTTTGAATACGTTTATGTTCCGCACTTCACTCATGCTTTTTTATGATTCGGAGATACAAATCAAAAATTTTTATTATCACCTCTTACGGTATTGTATTTGACCCCGCATCTTCTGAATGTTATCAAATAACAACAATCATCTCTGCACACTAAGCTACAGCCGCTTTATAAATGTGCCTTCAACTGTTCAACTTGAATCAATTTTCTTCGTCGTTTGATGTGGTTCTACACTTCACAGATGCTTTTTCGTTAAATAACAGCAAGCCCCTCTGCACGTTCAGCTACAGTTAGACATACGAATGCTCTTTCAAATGTTCAACTTTAATCACATTTCTTACAATCGGTGTATTAACCATGAAAAACCCAAAAAATAACTTGGTTGAAGAAACTATTCTGCTTTTGGTTCAGTGTATTTTTATTTTAGCCACTGTAGATGTGGATAAAGAATGGGGACACTTTTAACTTCTTATTTCAATACATTTCTTAAGTCTGTAGATCCACTGTTCATAACGGTCCTCAAAAATGCGTTTTTGTGGCTTATTATGTTCTGCGTTAAGCGCATTCATTACTACATTGCTACCGAGGACTTCCCCTCATATTTTTCCTAATTTTTTAAACTAGCCAGAAATCACATGGATGCATTTTTTCGATACCAGAAAGCGAAATAAATTTTCGAACACTTGGAGTAAGCAGTTTTCAGTATACTATTCGGCAGTTAGTTACTGTCTGAGGAGCTACAATTTTTACTTTAGTGAAGTAAATCGAGATCATCAGTTTCGTTGCTGACTTTTGTTGCTTTGCTTTAACAGGTAAACCTACTCCTTTGTCTCCATGCCATTGAGTGCTGTTTAGTTTACGGATCGTACTTTTAAAACCCAAATGCCTCTTTCTAGCTCCCATTAAAAATTCATGATAACCCCCGAGCAGATTTTTTCGTTTATTGTAGATCATTCCGCAAAAACATTCGCTATACAGCCATGGAATTTAAGCCATTCGTGAATCTATGTCAATTTTTTCCTTAGTCAGAGCCACATATATCGCGTCTGTCGAAGATTTTGGGCGCCCTTTTCGAGGCTCGCACTCCCACGGAAAAATAAACAGCCTTGAATTCTTGGTACTAATTACAAGTGGTCTTAAGAGCTGACTCGTTCGTTCCATATGCAGTTTCACGATTGAGAGAATACAAAGGTTGCGCCGATCTCGGACCGCTATTCCTCTCTTAACGAATTTGACAGAATCGTGGTTTGCATGACGTCACACTTGTGCAACTTGTTTACGTTTTCCTTGCAACATTTTTTCTTCTTCTTCCGTTCTTGCTCACGTTTTGGCATTTCTCTCTCGCAATTGCACCAGTGTGACGTCACACAAAAGTTATTCTCAAAAATCCTCTCTGATCGGCGCAATCTTGTATTCTATCATTCTTGATGCAGTTTGGAATTCATTGAAACTCTCCCCAGGCTTAAGTTGACGTCGAAAGCTGTAAAGACTGGCATCACGAGTTTCTTCCTGCGTTGGTGACGGAATTACTACCGACCTTCCGTAAGTAATTTTACGTTTTCACGTCACGTGATTTCGTACTCTGCTACATAATAGATCTGCTGGGGTGAAACATAACAGAAATATCTGGTGACTGCCACTAACGCGTTGAAAACCTGGCAGCCCTCAGAGATGATCTACGACTCTCGCTTTACACCGGCCGACTCTGAAGGGAATGCGTCAAACCTCTCCTTGGTCTCGTTTAGAGACAACGGCTCTGAGTGGGGATCTTTTAAGCTAGAAAAATCAATGAATTAAAAATAATTCTCAAGGTCTGGACTGCATGTCCGGCTATTCGGGTGCAGGAGGCAGAATTCGGCTCCTTTACAACGGGTTATCTATATTGTCCTGGGAATCATGGACCGTATCAAGTAGAAAGCAGAGATAAATGGAAACGGCTTATCACTTGCGCTGACGAGCGGTATGTGTCTCTTGAAGTGAGAGCCTCCACGGTTGGAGAGGTGTGGGAGAGATCTAAGCTAGAGGCCGTGGACAAGAAGGATGTCCATCTTCACGGGGTGTCGGGTGGTTGTTTATGCAAATGAAGTTGCACCTACTGTTAAGGGTCGATTTTGAGACACTCTTTTAGATCTCACTGAAGGTTTCCTGAATTTGGTGACTAAGCGGCGGTCTTACTCATTAGGAAATATGGGATGCCTAACGCAACTTTTCCATCGTTTGGAGACGTTCAGCTGCAGTTTTCTGACCGGGTCACTTACTTAAACCTTACCCTGAAGAAGAAACTGTCGTGAAACCCTAACATTAAGGAAAGGAAGAGGAGGAAGGCATTAGTTGCTCACTTTACTGCTGAGGAGATATTGGTAAGAGATGCGACCTCTCCCCGAGAAATCAAGATTACCTAATTCCCCCAATTAATGATTGCGGAGTTCAGAGGGTTGGATGAAGGGAGCAGTGAACTTTCAATAAGTTCAGTCTTCCGGACTATTTCATTGTTTTTCAGGCAGAAGTAGCTGCAATTAAAGAGCAGTGGACTTACTAAGAGGCAAAACAGTTATCAGAGTACTGAGAAAAATGATGGCCCGGGAATGTCTGAGATCCTTCAATTGTAGCAGTTTTGGGCATTTATGACCACCTGTGGTTCACTCTTAAGCAGATAGACCCCATGCCACCTTATGGAGAGCTGGGAGAAAATTAGGACAAGAAAATTAGGATGGGGAGGTCGAGGGAAATCCTCATGATTCCAAACTCTCAGCTCTCGATATTGATGAGGTCGCTGATAGAACAATGTCCTATTGGTCTTCTTCGCCTTGAGTCTGGGAACCTTAACTTACGGGAATTTACTAGTTATCACCGAGGACCGTCTTTTTAATGTCCAAATACGTCCCTCATCTAGCACGTCTAGCAAAACCTAACCAAATCGTAACCTAAATTAAATTATTACTTGGCCTCTTGAAATAAAAAAAGAACTTTAAGGCACTTCTATCTTTTTTCCCCCATCTCGTTAAATACAACAGGGTACCAAATATTTATGTCAAAAAATGACACGAAATTTCAATTTTCTCCACTTTACTACTTGTTTTTGTTGTGTCACGGGAAATATGTCGGAAAACAACTCTTATAATTTGGATCATCTAGTACTCACTTACATTGAAGACATAACCAGACAATCTATACATACAGACATCTCAATCTTCTTCTTTATGTAAGAGGCATTACCAAAGGAAAGCTGGTAGACTGAGCTCAATAGCCCCTTCGGTCAATGGTGTTGTATACCTGTGAGGCGTTTTAGGTTGGACCTTTCTACTTGTGAACTTGAACAAGGGCAATCCATGTTTTAGTCTGCAAACTATCACATTTCTTGAACTATGCTTCTGAAGATGAAATATGTATGTATGTGTTTGCAAGGACATATGGAAACCAAAGTATTTACGCTCTCTGCGGCTGTCTCCGAAGTTCCTTGCCGACAAAGCAGGAAAGTGTAATACATACACGTATTGTGTCGGTCAGTGCAGTTGCCTAAAAGCCTCTTTTACAGAAAATAATAAAAATAATATTGTCATGGGCATGTCAAAGTGTCGTCCGAAAGCATGGGTCAATTCTCTACTAAATTAAATTGAAGTCATAAAATGCCACATTAATTCTTTGTATATTACGTTTTAATTTAATTAATTTTACAACATAGTAATTTCACTAATTTACTGCTATAATCCAACACCGACACTTCGGATATCCTCCCCAACACCGCTGACTCAGCACAAGGGTCCACACGCACACACTTTCCGAAACTGCGATATCTAGAGGCATCTCGAGTGCTGCAGTAGTGGCATCAGCAGATTCGCTCTCCAATTAGCCTTAGCCGCAGGTTCCAGTCATTCGGTGTTCAAATCATTGATTCGCATCTCAAATGCGTAAAATGTGGTGTCGAAGCGGCAGTGAAATTAAAACCTACAATAAAATGCTTTTCGAATTGTACGCACTTGAGAATATGTAGGTATATATGTACATTAGACTGCATCACTCCCCTTACAAAAAAAAAATGATCAAGAGTGAATTGCTGCGGAATAGCTGCGCTTGATTGTGGTGGTTTAACAAATGGAATAGTGGAAAAAAGCAATGACAATTTACAAGGCAAACTTAGCACAGTGCGTAGGCAACTCGCTGAGTCAGTGGGATCGTCGGTTCGTACCCTACTGAAAGAAGTCTGATGAGGAAATGTGGTGATTTCCGAAATAGCTATCACTTCTACCATTTTTCAAATTATTGTTGGTTTTCCACAATAAGTTTTTCATTAAAAATGGCCTCAAGCTCAACGACAAGACGTGGACGTCTTAAAATATAATAAATTTTGTAATCCCGGCAGAAAAACCGCAACTTTTTTTGGGTGATGCAGTCTAATGTACATACATTCATATATACATACATATATATTTGGTGTTTCCTTTCTATTCTATTGTACGCCAGTTAAACATACTCGTAGAGATACATATTTATGTATGTATGAATGTAAATCCACAAGGTACATATCTATACAGTAGTCCGCCCTCTCAATTTGAGATTGTTGTAATAAAAATTGTTTCAAATAATGACGGCTGCTTGTGTTTCTACAATTCCACGTTCGTTTGTATGACTGTATGTACGTATATACGTGCTAAGAGGTGTATGCACTGAAAATGAGATGATGCTGGCATTTGGCTGCCACGTGACCTGGTCATTATACTGAAAGGCGAGTGCAATCGTCTGCAAGATAGCGACATTGATATTTGTAAAGGTATGCACATATACATATACTAGGTTTTTGGGGTGTAGTTCGAATCAGGTTAGATTCTGTGTTAAACGTGTAACAACAAGTAAATACTAAGCGGTGTTGCAAGTGTATTTAGGAAACACGTGCCCCGGTAGTAGAGCTAAACGGGTGTTAGCGATTAGCTGAGATCATCCTCAATTTGCGAAGGCAGGGACTTAACAAGTCTTGAGATTTTTCGAAATGGTTAGAATATCAATTTGTAAAAGAATCGAGTAGACATACTATACTTATATGTATGTGCATTAGGGCGAAGTAATTTTTTCGGGAAAATTTTTCGAAGAAAGTGTATAGCAAATTCAAATTCTACGATTAATTCTAAGCAAAAATGGCGGATAAGCCATGTACCAAAAACGTCGCTTGACCATCCCAATTATCAAAACAAAAAGGAGTATATAGAATGAAGAAAACAAAATTTTGTAAATGAAGAACTAATATCGTTCAGAAAAAATTATTATACACTGACTTTTCTTTTAAAAATTGGGAGGGTCAAACGTTATTTTTGGTGTATAGTTGGTTCATCATTTTTGCTTAGAATTGAACGTTGAATTCGAATGTGCCACTTTTTTCGAAAATAAATTACTCCGCGCTAATGTTCATATATATATGCATATAGTTAGATACGGTCGTTTTATATTGAAAGTTGAAAAATGACAACTTCGAGCGCAACGGTTTTCGATTTGGCTCAAAATTTGCGCAAAAGTAGCTAGTTTCATACTAAAACTGACAGAAATTAGTATACAATTTTTTTATTGTTTCCTAAAATATGGGCGTGGTCGATAAAAGGAAGATGGGTCACCCAACACATTGTCTTATATGTAAGTCCACAATTTCATCTCTTTCCAAATACGACAAAACAACCCAAATTTATGAAACCTAAATTCAAAGGAACATAACTGGAACAGGGTGAAAGTTGTTCTGGATCCCAAACATATGTAATTGGAGGCTTAGCATTGCGCGGCAAGCAAAAAAGGCCACTTTGCTCTCAATGCAGGTAAAAGAATCTTAGGTAACCCGTATTAGCACTCGCTATTGGCGCAACGGGCGCAATCCTTCGAAAAAGAGGCTCTGAACCCTTTGAAGTGAACCTTCTTAATCGAGTTTGGAAATGTTTTCGACAAAGAAAATGGTAGTGATAAGTATGTACACAAAGGCAAATAAACAATACAGACAAAGGAAAATATTGAGATTAAGAAGAAGATCAGAACGCAGATGAGGAAGAAGATAGAGCTCAAGAGAAATATGAGGAGAAATAAGAAGAGAAAGAGAAAGAGCAAGATGAATACAGTGATGATGAAGATGAAGGACTTTGAAATTTTATCTGAAATCTGTGCAATGTAGAATAATTGTATGGGTATCAAATGAAAGGGAATATACTGAAAAATTTAAAATTTTCAAGTTTTTTTGGTTTTTTGGTTTACAAGAACGAATAGGTATTGAAAGTGCGTTTTTAAATACATATATATTTTTTCTTTAAAATATAATTGTTCCAAAAATAAATATTGCGAATTTTCAAGGATGTTCCAGGACCAAATTTGAAAAGGACATTTTCTACACCGATTCGTCCTTGTGCACCAAACATTTTAATCTTTTTTTAATTCTTGTTAACTGATATGCACATTGTTGTTCCTCATTGCACTTAATTTTTAAATAATTTTTTTAATTAATCATAATTTTAAAATTTTGAAGTTCTTAAAAAAAAAAATCCTGTCCTCAGAGGGAAAACCAAAATTCGCAGTTTTACAATATTTAGCACATAGTTTCGCGAATATATTAATTTTTCGTGGTTAAAACTTACTCTCGCGCGTTGAAATTTATTTCTAATTTCTTGTATTGGGGAATTTTATCTATTTAGTTTCAGTTCCTCTGAGCATACACACTCAGCTTTTTTTTCGAAAGTTCAGCTGCTAACAGCGCAACAAGATTGTGGGATGTAGGTTACTGGATGCCGATTGGTCACCGTGCCGCCGCCCACCTGATATCAACTAGCTGCCTGCCGATATGTACATTTATCTAAGCTAAGACCTGAGCCTGTCTTTGAAGACGAATCAAAAATTAGAACGCAGGTAAATGTTTTCTCAGATAGCCGGAATAGGCGGAAATTCAGGCTCACTGCTCTTCTCGGTCACAACTTGTTAAGAATTGTAGACAAGAGTTGGCCTCAATTTCTAATCAAGCTTCAAGTTTACCTTACTTGAATGAAGCCATTTAGAGAACTACGAGCTGGAATCAGCTTAAAACCCTATCTTAAGCTGCCCAGATTTTTGAGGGTACAAAAAATAATTTCATAATTATATACAAAATATGTATCTCCTGAAAAAAATTTATCAATTAAACATTGAAATATCTAGTTACTCTTTTCTCTGGAGAATTTGTGGCAACACTGTTCTTAGTATTGAATTTGAATACTTTTTTCACCAATATGGTGGCAAAAATTAATTAGTGCACATGGCTCCTAGTCACCATGACTCAAAGTTTGAGCGATCTATGTAGAATGCGTCAGTTCATTTTCCACCTGCACTCTACAACTCCACGCTCACGCTTAACAATTCCTGCGCATTTTGTTGTGGACCACATGTAGAGTTCACTGAATCCACATCCAATAGCCAGCCCCAGCAGAGACGCACGCGCCGGTCCAACTATCAAAGATGTGCATTTGTTTTAGGAAATGCACTACTTTCCTGTCCACTACTGCAGCTCCTGCTGTTTTGTCCCTACGAACGTTTGTAATGTTTCATTTTTATGGTGCTATTGAAATGACTATTTTAGATATTAATTACAAAATATTTATTCTTCCTACAATCGAGCTGATAAATGATGGCATTCACTTTGAAAAATAATATTTCTCGAGAATCCAATGGGCTGTTTAAGAAATAACCCCAAGAATTTCAAACAAAAAACACCTGTTGGTAATGAAAACTAAGCGTGCGAGCGCGTTTCTACAAGAGCTGAACGCATTTGGACAGCAGAAGCACCAACAAATGTCAAAAATCAAGATAAATTGCGATGGGCTCGATGCAAATTTGAAAATTTCAACAAAATACTAAATGGTGAATTTGAGAGACAACGAAAATAGTTAATTCGACTGTATCTCCTATTACAATTTGTACATTTATTTCACTTGAAATAGATGTATGTACATTAGGGTGCTCCAAAAATACATTGGAAAATGAACTTTTTTGATTTTCCCTGCTTTTTATTTTTCATTTTTGCCGCCGGTGCTTTGAAGTTTCCCATGTACTATTTAACATGGGAAAATACATTTTATCGTAGAATTGCTATAAATTCGCTACAGATAAATAGTTTTTGATCGAATAAGACTATTTCCCTTCAAAAGTCTTAAAAAAATAACACCACAACGCTTATTTGACTGAAAAAATTTACTAAATGTGTTTTAATAACCGGTAATCGTAATGCATCGGTTGCTTTCAACTTATTTGCGATAATTATTGATCTACTGAAATTGGCCGATTTATCGAATCAAAGTTTATGGAATTTTCTAAATATATGGACTTATGAAATTTCAAGGGTATATACCCAAGTTTATCGAGTTATCACTGCTTATCGAATTTTATCATGTTAACAGAGTGTAACGAGTTATCGAAATTTTTCGATAGCTTTCGAAAAATATGGAATTTATAAATGTATCCAAAGATATATAAGTTTTTTAGTTATCGGAATTTATTGAGCCCCCAAATTTCACAGTTATGAAATTTTGTTGAGTTACCGGGTTTTAGTGTTTTTGAAATTCATCGAATTATCGATATATATCAAATTATTGTATTAATACTAGAAAAATTGTCGAATTTCGACAGTAACTGACACTCTAGTCATATTATTATTTTCTGAAGACTTCTGAAGGGAAATAGTTTTATTCGATCAAAAGATATTTATTTTTTTACGATTTTATAGCAAATCTCTGAAAAAATGTATTTTCCCCATGTAAAATACGCGGAAAAGTTCAAAGGCCCGGCGGCACGGGTAAATATATCCGATTCCGAAATAAAAAAAGACGTATGTATGTAAGTACATGAGGCGATTCACGTCAAATGTCCAAAGCGCCTTGAGCAAAAAAAGCTACTTTTCAGCTAGCAGGAACGCAGACAGGAAATGGGAGAAAACTTTCGAAAACTATGATTTCTAGAAATTTTTTTTGGGCTATCCGATGGTGTTATGCGTTTTCCAAAATTTTCCTCAATGATGGTCATTTTCAATGCTGTTTTTATTCATTTTAATCTAAAGATCAGGTCTTTTTACATACAAATCATTATTAAAAAAAAGGGACGTGAATTATACAGCGTTTTAGAGCGCACTTAACCGCTAACCGTCCCCATATACGTACATACATACATACATATGTATGTGCTGTTATGACTGATGCATGGGTGGCCCGAGTATCTCCTAAATATTTATGTGCCTAGTATGTTATGCTAAAAATAAAAACATTTTCAATTGATTAATGAACTGCAACACTGCTCCAGCCCATTGCACACCCCAAGCAAATAATAAACAAAACACACAAAAATTCCAACTCCATCTACGAGTATGTATGCTACATTTAAATGCTAATGAATGCGTCGAAATTTATGACATTTCACGTCCGATCGGGAGTAATTCTCACACTTCGACAAGCGAGCAATAAATCGTTTCCACAGGCATATACGAAAAAAAAATCTATGTGTACGAGTAAGGCCCCTCAATTCCCTTCTTACCTATATGCACACATGTCTATATGTAACTAAGTATGTATGTATGTACAGACATATGTATGTAAATATATATTGGTATAGATATAGTATTTACAAACATATACATATGTACTCACACAAGCACTATAGATATACAGATATGTATATATATATATATTCTGTCGCGCGCTCAAATCAGCAATGCAACCATATGTCAAACGCATTGAAATGTCAAACTTAGCTGACAATTAATAAATTATGGAGTGTTCTCTGGTATTGGCTGGTGGTGGTTGTTGGCTGGTAACTGCTCTCGTTGTGGAGCTGCTTAAGTGGCGCCAAACTACCGCACATTCATGTATTCTCCCCCAATTTTAGATTTGATTCCATGTTGTAGTACTCTGTTCAACCACTAATGCGAGGGAGTATTACGAGTACTTATTTGCTGCAAAAACGATTTATGAGAAAATCCAAGACTTTGTATACATACATATATATGTACATATGTATTTATATAAGTAAGTACGTGTAGTCTTGTTGCAAGCGACTTTTTAAAGTTGTCACAATTGGCGCTTGGAAGGGAAGCGAATACACATGTTATTTGTTTGTGTGTGTGTGTGTGTGTGTGTTTGGGTAAGCCCGAATATTTTGGGAGTGTCATAATTAGCTGCTATTAAATTTGGGCTGTTTCACTTAAGTATAAACTTACAATGTGCATTGATATTCGCTGCTGGGCTACACCATTGACTGTTGGTGGGCTCTGCATCATTCACGCCCCGGATGTGTTAATGAAGTGTGGGTAACTGATGCTATGAATTGAGGTTTGGCGAAGAAGTGACGATTTGAAGGCAATTGATTGATTTTGGAAATGGTTGTCTAAGGGCAAGGGCTTATCTTTGAGCTTTAGAGAATAATTAGTAGGCTGCATAGTCTAGGTAATATCTGTACTAAAATGTACATAGGTATTCATATAATTTGCTGCAAAAGCGAATTTTTATCTATTACCAATATACTTATATTTACAAGTATGTGACAGCGAAATTTAAAAGAAACCTTCTGGTCGAAAAAATCAACTTTCACGTCATTTCAATTTGAAAGTCATCAAGTCATTTCAATTCGAAATACATAAATGTTATTACCATAAAAAAATTTGGAGGTTTTGCTCAACATCAAATTTATGAGTGATCTATTTTTTCTTCTCTGAATGCGATGAAATTTTCAGGAACGTATTTCCAACAAATTTTGGGCCGTTTCCACGCAAAAGTCAACGTTTTTAGCCGTTCTCGGTCATTTTTGGATGTTTTCTTGTATGAAAGCTGAACATACTACATAATTATTTATCGGATCACTAGAATATTTTTAATTGCAATACGAATTTTAAGAGCCGGTGAATAAATCAAGCGGCAAATGTTTGGGTGTAAACCCAATTCCTGCCTATGACGATTTGGATAAACTTGCCAAATAATGAACGACACCTCAAAGTTCAAGTTATAAGACCGACAAGCATCAAGCTGGTAATATAAAAAATAATATGTATCATCTTTTAAAAATTTCATAATTGTACATTGTGTTTATTGAAGTAAAGGATGTACATTATGGTTGTCCAAAAAAAGTAAAGTCGGAATTTTAATGCCGCCACCCCTAGGATTGCTATATACTGAGAAAGTATATCCCTATTTTATATTTTGATATCAAAAAATGCTCATGAGAGTGCTCAAAGTTTTTCATGTATTTTATATGGGGAAACCCCACTTTTTGTAGAAATGGTATATAATTCATGAAAATCAATATTTTTGATCGGGAAACTCTGTTTCGCTTCACGAGATACCCAGTAATAATACCCAATTTTTTATTTAACAATTTTTTCATGGTAACTATATTTTATAGGTTCGTCAAAACCCCTAGAAAATGCAATGCAAATGCAATAAAAAAACCTTTAGATTCAAAAATGGTTAAACAAACAATTGGATTTTATTACTGGAAGTCTCCTGAAGAAAACCAGAGTTTTCCGATAGAAAAATATTGATTTTCATGAATTCTATACATTTTCTAGGAACAGTCATTTTTCCCCATATAAAATACATGAGAAAGTTTGAGCGCTTTGAGC
Source organism: Rhagoletis zephyria (assembly GCF_001687245.7). NCBI lineage: Eukaryota > Metazoa > Arthropoda > Insecta > Diptera > Tephritidae > Rhagoletis > Rhagoletis zephyria. The sequence goes on from NW_016157483.1 coordinate 138,991, forward strand.
ACTCTCTAAATATTTTTAGTGAGTTAAAACAGACAGACAAAAATATTATAAAATGGTCTCATCACCCTCGATCATTCTTTTAAAGAAATTTTCAATGAACAGACAAGTTTTATTATAGCTTACATAGATATGAATGTAAATGTGATTTTTATTTTTGTTTTAATGTATGTTTAAAGAAACTTGCAGTGAATTGTAAAATTTTGCGTATAACAAAAGTGTACTGAAATGTACTGATATTTTGGAGCTGTAAAAGCCGAAAGCACTGAATTTTGAGGAAAAAGAAATGTGGCAACCCTAACGGTAAATGCAAACACTATACCACTATGATGTATTTTTTCCAAGTACAACTGCATAAAATTTAGATTTGCGTTGAACATATGTACATAACTTGCATTTTCAAAAAATATCTACCAATAAAAGGAGAACAAATGCAGAAATTGATTCATTCAGTAAAGTTCGAAAATATTGAAGTGATATTTACGTTAATTTAGACAGGATCGAAAAATGCTACTGTTTTTGGACAACTAAAAAGACATGCTAGTTTTAAAGAATATTTTCAGAATAATTTCCATACATTTTTTTTTAAAGTAGGAAACAGTTAAGAAAAAATCATAAATTCGAAACTTTTCAAGCAGCCATTTGTAATTGTCAGGGCTTGGTTCAAGTTTAATTTTCATTAATTGATATTCCCTTTAACTCAAAACAGACAAAAATTGGATCATTGAACTAAAGCAGGGATCACACGATTTTTACATTTCTACAGATTTTTACATTTTGGCAGTCGTAGAGTGGTGTTGTCTGTACATTTTTTATCGAGAATGAGTTCAGCTCAATAAGGAATCTCCAAACACTCCAATCTGTAACTGCCAAAATATACGAATCTGTACAAATGTGCAAATCGTGAGATCCTTGCTTAACCTATGTATGTATCTAGGCCGACTTTTCCGATAACCCTGTATATCAACAACTGACTGGAAGATCGACCTATCTCGGCAGCCAGCAGTGTTGCCAGAACTTTTTGGGCCGACCGGCTAGATTGGCAAAAAAAACCGGTAAAAACGGCTAAAATGTTTTAAATGTTAAATGTTAAATAAATCGCAAGAAACGAAAGACTAGTTAACACCATTAATTTATATCGAGTTTATATTCCTCATCATCAAATGAATCACTATTGTATATATCACCTGAATTCATTAATTTTAAGAGATCGTCATCTACAGTAAAATTATGGCAGCATTTTTCTTCACGTTTTAAACCGTATCTTATATATAAAATAGCGTTTAACGTTTTAACGCACATTGGATTTCTTTGCTTAGTTTTTATTATATTCATTGAACTAAATATTCGCTCTACTTCTGCATTACTTATAGGCAAAACAAGAAAACTAAAAACTAGGTTGCAAAGGTCAGCAAAAGGGTTTTCTCCTAGGGCATTTCGAAATTGATAAACTTCGGCCCAAAATTTTACAGTTGAGTCTAAATTACTCCAGGTATGTAACGTTAACCGTTGCCATTGCATCTCTATGGATGTTATTTCGTCGGCATTATATTTGTGTTTTTGTTGCTGTAGTTGAACAAATACTTTTGGTTTAATTACTCTTAATGCATTTCCAACTGAAAAAAGTCAATTTTTTTAGTGTGGCAATATTTGTAGGGAGGCGTTGGCGTAATTCCTTTATTAAAGTGATAATAAAATAGCGACCATTTTCTCGAATTATTTTCTCGGCTTCGTGGTCAAAAGCGTTTGTGCTTACTTTTGTTTTTAAATACTCTTCAAAACTGAGGAAATGGAGCAAGGTATGGTTCCAACGGGGAGCATATAGGATCAAATGTGTCCGCGCTAATAACCACTAGGGAGCATAGATGCGAAAGTAAAACATTGAGTTCATTAAAAATCTTCATTGGGTCTGCATTATTGCTTTCGAACAACTTGTTTACTTTTTGCACCTGAAAATTAGGCAAATAGTAAAATCGGCTAAAAACGACTAACTTTTTTTTACAAACCGGCTAACAAATCGGCTGCCGGCTAGATCGAATTTTCTCCGGCTAGTTGCTATCAAAACCGGCTAAATCTAGCCGGAAAACGGCTAAAATGGCAACGCTGGCAGCCAGTTCGAAAACGTCCTCACCGAAAACTTTTCAAGAACGCCCTACTTCAGAATTTGACTGACCCTATCTTAGAATTTTGTTAAAGAACGTCCTATTTCAAAATCCTTTTCGGGCCTCCAAAGCATGCCAAAGTAGTCTAAATGGTGGACCACACAATAGGCAACAAGACTGTCAACGCTTGTATCGGCAAAGTGTTGACTGTGAAGTATCGAGGTGGATTTAAAATAGAACTCAACAGGAAATTATACTTAGATATGTATTCTTTTTTTTTTGAAATTCGTGCAGTCTGTTTCACAAAATGTTGCCAAATTCCTCAGCATCAACATGACAAAGACCACACAAATTACCTTTCACTTCGATTGCGAATGCTAAACTAAACAAATTGTCAACTAAAGAAGAAAAATAAGTATCGTAAATGAAAAATCTGCAATCTATAAGACGATTAATTTAGAAATCAGTACTCGCAAAAGCAAAACTAAGCAAAAGAACACCAGCGCTACCTCAATCGCTTCGTTGTCACTTAGCAAAGGCTAACTAACGGCTTTGCCAAAGTGCGAAAATGCAAATGTTGCGACGAGAATGTTGAATCAGCAGCATGCCGCACAAGAAGTGTTCGGTGCGCCAAAAGGTCAGCGGAATCTAGTACTCGACTCAACGTGATTTTCTAATTTCGCTGCGCCACCCAAAGCAATAAAAACTGAAAAAGAAAAGAGAAGAAATGAAATTAAATAGACCAAAAAAAAAAAACAACAACAAAAATTCCCAGCTGCAATCAAGCAGATAATGAAGTGGCTGAAACCGTGACGGCAATAAAAGCGACTCTGGCAACCACATTGCTGAGTCAACACGCCACACAAGTGCTGATTGACGAGACACCAATTGTCACCGACATGTGGCAGAAGACAAAGCGTTGAAGAAGAGCAGACGCATTGACAGATATATTAGCATGAATTGTGGCGAGTCGTTAGGAAGAAAAAAAAAAAATCTCTTTGCCAGAATGAAAGAATAGCCGCCAGCAAATTGAGAATAAAATATAGTTTATAATTTTGTTTATTTTTATTTTATTTAAACTTATGCCAAAACATATTTCTATTGGAATTCTGGGCACAGTTAATGGCTCCTTCCTGCAAAATTCTTCTATTTGCTCAAATACTACGACGAGCTGTCAGTGTCATTTTGAAAATTTTGCGGATGAGTTCGTTATTTTGTGAGTCTTGCTATATTTTCACTGCCCGCTAATATTCCACGCTACCAAACACACACAAACAGCCAAAAAGCGCCCAACATACTTTCATTCATGTTTTTCTGCTTTTGTGATTCTGCTCTTTTTTTCTGGCAACCGTTTCGTTTACTAACTACTCACAGACAACCTGATTTCAACTTGACTGGTCTTTTCCGCTCTTGAACACTTTTGCATACTACACAGGCACTCCTGCAATGCATAAGTATTTAGTAGCTGTTCACTGCAAATACACAACGACTTGTCAGAAACAAAAAAAAAAAAGAAATAAAGAAGTACTTACAGAAATCAGCCTCACCAAATTTATAAGCAACACGGCAATGCCGTCATGAAGCTTTCAACATGGTCTGCCATTTTTGAAAACTACGCCCTTCATCAAATGCAACCTGCAACCTGCACGGTGCATATAGCAACTAAGTAGTGCTCATGTGCGTGTGTGTATGCCCTTTTTTTGCGGTGTGTTGCATACAAAAGTGTCCGCATATTTGCTGCATCAGCCAGTTGTTATTGCTGCTGCCAGCTTGTGGTCTTTGGTTGCTCCTTTTTGTGCGCACTCCTTGTTGTGTTGCGAGTAACACATTTCCCCTTACTTACGATGGCCAACTTTCGCACTGGAAGTGGGTGCGCGCTCTCTGTGCGCAATACACCCAGAGAATAACGCTGACCAGTTTTAGTGGCTTGGAATGCTCGCACTCTAAACACGCCTCGCCATTGGAAGTACCAAAATGGCTGCTGCCGCTGCCACAGCAGTTGAATATGTGACAAGCGCTTATGTTGCAAGTTGAGTGCTTTTTTGGATTTGCATTGTTTTTTTTTGAGTATTATTTTGCCGTCTGAAATTTTGTTCCTCGCTGCTGCACTTGTACGTAGGTAAGTAAAGTGGTTTAGTGAGCGCTCTTTTTAGTATGCCAGGGGGCGGTTATGTTGAGAGTCAGGTTTGGCAGGCTAAGTTGGTGTTGTGGCTCTTTTGTACTATGCTGGATATTTTCGCGTTTTCTTTTTATTAAACTTTCGTACGTTTAGGTGGCTGTTGCCGAATCAAATGCGGAACATTGCAAGATTGTGCCAAAGTAAAATATTTATGGAAATAGTTTGGATTTTAATAATTTTAATTAAATTTTACAGTGGGTAAAATATGCTTGTGGCTTCGTTAAATTTTTTAAAAGAAATTGATTTGACACTCCCTTAGCTCAAGGTTGTATTTTGCGAGAAGAGGAGAACGGATATAAGAATGCTGATTGTTTGGAAACGTACTTAATGCTTTCATTAATAACACAATGCGACAGAAAAATCTACACACAATAAATTAGTATATTCGCGAAACTATGGGCAAAATATAGTAAAATTGCGTTTTTTTTTTTCTCTTTGAGATCAGGATTTTTTTAAAGAACTAATTCTGCAGAATTAAAAAAAGATTTCTTAAGATATAAATCGTGGTACAAAGGACAAAAAACATCACTAAAAAGTAGAAAGAAAGATGAATTTTTTCGGTGCATAAGAACGAATGGGTATGGAAAATGTCCTTTTAAAATTTTGTCGCTGAAAATTTGTAAACATATTTATTTTTGAAAGACAGTAATTTTTAGGGCCTAATACGCAGGCGACCGTATCTTCGAATTTCGTCCTTCTAACTATATTAGCTTAAAAAATAAATTATTTGAAGGCACATTTTCAATGCCTATTCGTCCTTGTAAACCAAAAAATTTTAATGTTTTTAAATTCGATACAATTTTCTCTTGCATTGTTCTTCTACATAGCACAAATTTTTTTAAAAATAATTTTTTGAATTAATCATATTTTTTAAATTTTAAAGTCCTTAGAAAATGCTGACATCAGAGTGAAAAACTACACAGTTTTACTATATTCGGCCAATGGTTCCGTGAGTATATTGATTGCTTCGTGTGTTTCGAAATTTATTTGTTTTCATTTATGTATTTTCATAATGAAAACTTTTATGTTGAGTGAATAATGCAATAAAGTATACATATCTGTCTGGAACTTACCAAATAGCTTACCAAATTAAAAAGAGGAAAATGGATCACATTAGTGGCAAATATCAGAGTAAACTTCAACCGTGATCAAGCTCCTCAGCAAAATCCCGCTTTCCCTGAACAGAGAAAACCCGGAGGTTTTCCCATTTGTCGGGTATATAAGGACCACTTATTGAAACCAAGCAGAAGTAGTAGGTTATGCTTGAATTGCGATAAGAAAAGCAGAAACCATATGTTCTAGGGACAAAGGCACAAATGGTCTACTTATCTATACATATAATAAAATTGTAACATGCCGATGTCTATACATTATAGGTATTAAAGAAAAATTAATATGAGGTGTCTTTATTAGAGCGATAGCAGCCAAATCAACAATTTTTATAAATTTTGTCTGTCTGTCTGTCTTTCTGTCTAACTGTCTGTCTGCCTGTATGTTTGTACGCGCTTCACTCGAAAACTAATGCATGCAATTGAATGCAGTTTTCATCGATTAGAGTTTAAGAAAATTGATAAAATAAAGGAAATTTGCAATATGGATGTTAAAAGAAAGAACCTCTTTCTTACAGCCGAAATTTTTTTTTTAATTTTAATTTTAATTTAATTTAATTTATAATTTATAATTAAATTAAATATTTCATTATGGGAATCAAACTGAAAGGTTTAGGAAAGTGGTCACCAGCAGACAACGGCAAACCTTCGTGTGTACTTCTGCCATAAAAAGGTTCTTTGGAGGTGCAGTAAAGGTTAGGGATGTCAGTGGCAAAAAAACATCGATTTTTTTTCTTTGATTCGATGCATCGAAGGACATACATCGATGCATCAATTTGCATGGATTTTTAAGATATTATTTCACAGCAAAATATGTTTTAAGCAAAATTAAAAGAAATTTAAAATAATTTACTGTAATTGAGTTTAGTATGTCTCTAATGGAATGTTTTAGAGCTTTTTAAATTTTTTGGTCAAACTCGTTTCTCTTTTTTGCATAATTGAAAAATTGAAAAGACGGTTAAATGTACTAGAGATGTCACTTTTCCAAAAACATCGATGTATCGATATATCGACTATTTATACATCAAGTGGAAACAACGAACTCGCTGACGAGATGGCGCGTGAAGGATCCCTAACTGCTGTTCTAGAACCGGAACCATCCTGTAGTTTCAGTTGGTCCTCTTCGAGAACCATAATTAATGAGTGGAAAGGGTTATACTCTGAACGCACTAAGTACAGGAAAATGGCGCGGGATAGGCCAGGCTCTTCAGATTGCCTTTTAATAGATCGCATATTATTCCATTAAACATAAATGGCATCAGGCTACTCTCTAGGTACCTAACGATACCTATTTAACTATGACTTCGAGCCTGGAAACATAAAATATTCAACCTTTTTTGTATAAAATACACTTTCTTTTAAAAATAGAAACAACGTTTTTATTTCAAAAGTGGTGGGTACAGATTTTGAAAAAACAAAAGTACTGTCCATTCTTCTTAATTCAAATGAAAAATTATGTGAAACTCACACCCTTATTCTAGAAACTGAATTTTCGTCATTCGTAATTCGTAGCTACGTTACGAAATACGAAAAATCGACATGCTGAAATCCTTGCGGAAAAATGTGCAGCATTGCCAGCTCTCCTAGTTTTTTTTCGAAGTCAGCTGTATGAAGGGTGACAAAGTGGAAAGGAATTAAAGAAACACTTATTATGTGCTTGTTTATTGAAAAATTTGTTACATTTTTGAGGAAAATTATGGGTTCTGATGCGTTTGCAATTATTGCAGCGGAATAAGAACGCGCTATGGCAGTGGATTCACAAAGGTATGCGGAGCTGTCGGGCATAGTAACCATGGACGCATCTATGTCAGCTTCTGGTTGAATTGTTGAGCCACAAGCTATAATTCCGCCAATGCCTGAAGAACTGGTTCTCAATCCAGTTAATGCAATAACAGCTTCCAAGCCATTGAAAATATGCATTTTGTTAGGTCCACCACCTGGTTGCGCTTGCTTCTGCCTTCAGCCGCGTTTAGGGATCATAAGCTTTACTAATGAGAATACTTCTTTTCTCTTATACACTGAAAGGTATACAATATTTATTGTGCATTTAACTCCGGCTACGACATCCACTGTAACTTTACAAAAAAGTGCATGGTTCAAACCGAAATTATTAATAAACTAGAGCTCGGAAATTTTGAGCCATTATTTTAGATGAAAGTTCAATTCTTTGACCACACGTGCATGTTAAAGTTTTTAGATTCGGCTTATGCGTTTGGATACAACAACCCAAAATCATTGTACAAATAACTAAACCGTACCCAAGTTCCTCGATAAGGAGCAACAAACATTCTTTTTAGTTCGTTCATATAAAGCAGTGGATAAAAATATACGTGCATATATGCAAAGGCAAATTTGTCCGTTTAAAAGCACACCACTAATATTTCCTGCAAACACACTTTGATTTCTTCGTACAAAATTACGCAAAGGAGCTGTCAATTTCTTACTCATTCGTTTTTAGACATGCCATTGTTACGAATTTCGAAAGATCGAAGATACGATTCGGATTGCAGCATACCATTTCTACGATTTGTAGCAAAATCCGAATACGAAAGTGTTGCAGAATAGGGACGTTAGTAAGAAGTTTAAATTGTGAATTAAAATTTAACCCTGAGCATTCAAATAAATAGCATTTATCGTGTTTTCACGTTTTGAATCTTAATAACCCTCCCCATTTTTTAAATCTATGCATTGTTAATTTTGATGCAGTGAGTTTTAGCTCGTGAGTGAAGCTCGTATTGTAAACCTCATATGTAGCTACAAAAAATTTTTTTTTCTTCTTCAAATCTGCATTGTATGTTATTTGCACTTTCTTTCATACTGGCTTTATCCTCCTCTGTTCGTACTTGATCTGCTTATTTTGAAAGTTGCGTAAGTAATTTCATGCCGTTTGACTTCGCGTTGGCTTTGATATTGGCGTTGGTTTGACAGAACGCACGTTAAAAGTACTTATGCTGCCAAAAAGTATGAATATCCTGTCAAAATGTTAGACAGGGTGTTTAAAGTGATGTAGAAAAAGACTAAAGTTATTAAAATAAACTTAAAAATTAACAATAAAGCATTTTGGTCAATGACTCCTACACTTAATGGAACTTTTCTTGCTGTTTTGTCAGAGGCCGTTTAAATTTTTTTACAGATACTGAGTATAACCCTGTAGCGATATAAGCCACTAAAAATTGCAAAAAAGAAAGAAAAAAGGCAATAAAAACCGGAAAATTGGCACATTTATTTTGGAAAAGTCTAGATGCTCCAGGAGAATTTTTAGATCATAAAGAAAATTTAGAAAAAATTTAATTATATACTTTTTTTTCGTCCTCAAAGCTCGATATGAAGAAAATGCATTTTCATTGCATTTTTGATTGAGTATTTTCTTTGTACGACTTTTTAACTAATACTGTTTATAGGTGTAGTAACATTGAACCACAAGGTGCATCCTGAAGTTTTCGGCCAGCATTTAGCTGCCGGTTTTTCCAGCAATTTAAGTGAGAAATGATTTTTACCTTTCTGTCAATTTCCACATTAAAATCAAATAAAAACAAGTAAGAGCAGCGCTGTCTTCGGCTTCATACCTTTCACGAGAATCTGAAAACTTTACTTTATCAGATTACAGCATTTGAAAAAAATTATATGTATATTCACAGCAGGCATAGATAGAGGAGATACATATAAAAAATCATATCTAAACAATCAGAGGTATGGAAGATATACCTTATATAGCACCAATCTAAGTGATTTTCACTACTGTGTGATCGGTACGTAAACCGGTAACACAACTTAATGGATTTAGCTTCCTACATAAAGGAGATATATCGCAAAGACTGGTAGCTGAACAATTAGTGGTATAAAAGGTAAAGCTCATAAAGCATAAATTTCGACGATTTTCTCAGTAGACTTTGTATTATGATTTATAAAATATCTTACGAAATTTATCGGTTTTAGCTGTCCAAATAAAACAGTTTTACAGCAAAACCCCATATCTGAACAATCAGTTGTATGTGGGCAATAAACAGGTTATAGTGACCCGATCTGTGTCAATTTTGCTGTAAACTTTCTGTAGATAATGGGTGAAAATAGTGCGAAATTTCATGTTTCTAGCTGCATAGATGGAGAAGTTATAACGAAAATCTCATATCTGAGCAATCAGTTGTATGGGGGCAATAAACAGGTTATAGTGACCCGATCTGTGTCAATTTTGCTGTAAACTTTCTGTAGATAATGGGTGAAAATAGTGCGAAATTTCATGTTTCTAGCTGCATAGATGGAGAAGTTATAACGAAAATCTCATATCTGAGCAATCAGTTGTATGGGAGCTATATGTAAAAGTGACCCGATCTTTGATATCTCCGCTGTATATTCTGTTATAAATGGAAGTATTGCAAAACTTCATGTTCTTAGGTGCATAAATGGAGGAGTTATAACGAAAATTCTCATAACTGAACAATCAGTTGTATGGGAGATATATGTTATAGTGATCCGATCTTTGTTATTTTCACTGTAAGTATTCTGTTAATAATGAGCAAAAACGGTGCCGATTTTGATGTTCCGAGCTGCATAAATGAAGAAGTTATGGCAAAATATCTCATATCTGAACAATCAGTTGTATGGTGGATATAGGTTATAGTGACCTGATCTTTGTAATTTTCACTCTAAGTTTTCTGTTGATAATGGGTGAAAGTATTGCAAAATTTTATGCTCCTAGCTGCGTAATGGAAAAGTTATAACGAAAAATCTCATATCTGAACAATCAGTTTTATGGAAGCTATAGGTCATAGTGGTCCGATTCTTCCGGTTCCGACAAATGATTAATACATTATAAAAATACACTCACCTACCAAATTTTATCCGGATATCTCGAAAATTGAAAGACTAGATTGCATACAAACAGACGGACAGACAGACAGACAGACGGGCATGGTTAAATCGACTCAGCTCGGCGTTCTGATCATTTAAGTATACATTTTAATGTGTCTATCTCTTCTTATTTTGGTTCTTAGAAACATCGGACCAAAGTTTCATTTCATGCTCATGAAAGGTATAAAAATGTTTTTCATTTAAATAGCTTTCGAGAAACTGGCTGTAAGTAACCAAAATTTCTGTATTGCTGATAAACACTTTCATTGGTATTAATTGTTTTTTTTTCTGTTTAAGTTCGTTTGTTTCTAACACAATAAGTTGCTTTTGGAAAGGTTTATTTTAATGAACTGGTTTGACACTAGTAAGTTTTAAGCAAACCACAAAACCGACTTCAATTCTCATATAAAAATTAAAGGATACCTTTAATTTCTTCATGATCCAAAGATCAGATCTGAACCAAATTAGTATGGTAAGCTAACTATTTATGTGTAGCTAAAGGTCGCTGTGGTGTAGTGGTAAGCAGTGCGCGCTTCCACTCCGCAGCGCTGGGTTCAAGCCCTGGTCAAAGCAACATCGCAAAAAAATTTAGACAAAAGGTTTTTTCTCGACAGCGGTCGCCCCTCGGCAGGCAATGGCAAACCTTCGAGTGTATTTGTGCCATGAAAAACAGCTTCTCATAAAAATAGAATCGCCGTTCGGAGGCGGCGAAAAACTGTAGATCCCTCCACTTTGTGTGACAACATCAAGGCGTACGCAACAAATCAGAGGGGAATCTCGGCCAAACACTAAAATGTGTGTAAGCGCCAATCTATTATTATTATTATTAAAGGTCTTATTAAATTTTACCCTTGCAACCATTTATTGATACAGATTCAAAAAAAAAAACTATTTTCAAGCGTTTCAAATAAACCAAAAAGGTGTCGTATAAGAGAAATCAAAATATGACGGCAATTTTTCAATGCTGAGTGCCAACTATTAAGAGAAATTCATATGAATTAAGATGTCGAAAAGACTTTGATCCACAAAGATCAACATTTTTCACACCTGACCAGATTATGATGTATGTTGACATCAGAAAATACGAGCCAATTCATAAGCATTTCATGCGTCAAAAATCGCCGCAAATTCAGAAGGCAACATTTTACAGAGAAAAAGTATTATATTAGATATCACATAAAATCGAATCGCACCTCGTTACATTAAAAAATTATGAAGCTACTCGTACATATGATATGTTCATATTTTCAGAAAGTCAAGGTTATCTGAACTTCAAAAGAATTATTACGTATTTCACAAATACATATTTTATGAGCGAAATGAAAGATTTAAAAATTAATGAATATGGACGAGCATATGTGTTGCTAAACTGAAGATGACTGGCTGGCTTTTAGCCATTGTTCTATATTTTTCTAAATTTCTCGCTGTGCCCCAGGTTGCGGTGAAATCCAGAGATAGACGCTTTAAATACCATTAAAATCGGCGGATGTATGTGCATTGGGATCTATAAAAACTGAAATATGTACATAGACGCACCTTAGACTGAACAGCCTGCAAAAATTATTCAATTTGAATTGCTGGAATAAGTTCATACTTATATACATACACTAGGGAGGGTAAATTTTTTTTTACTACGGGCGTATAGCATAGGAGAATTCTACGCGTAATTCTAAGCAAATTTGCCGAAGAAACCATGGGTCTAAAATAAATTTTGGGGTTTGCCAAATTGCGAAAATAAGTTTCGAAGAAAATATGAAAATTTTCACTGTTGCGCCCTCTGGTAATGGTTCTTTTTGTGCCATACACGCAAAGTCGAAAAAATCACCCACACAAGTTGACCCGCCCTAATATACACTCTTATATATATGTATGTATGAATGTGCATACACTTACGTTCGTACAAAATTTCATGGATTAGTGAATCCAGCCGTACGAGCAATGCTCAAGTACCCAAAGAGTTGCCATTGAAAATTCGCAATGAAAATTATGGAAGCTGACAAGCGTGCAACATATGCGCCACTGCAAGAAATTCAACATTACAAAGTAGATACTAAACTCAAGCACAGCAACCGTAGCAGATGAATGTGTGTGTATCGTCAGACAACTACTTTCGTGCAAGTTCGACATGGTGGGCGGTCGGTTGTAGTTTGGCAACAACTTAACAACCCACTCGTTATTGCAACAAAAGCTGAAATAACCAACAAAAGATATGCGCAAAGGCAAGCAGCAATGAGCTACAAATTTCTCAATTGTCAACACCAGAAACAAAGTGACAGAATGAAGTGAAACCAACATCGAGGAGAAGAAAATGGGAAAGGACGTAAGATGTTAGCTGACTACATAGTTGACTGCAGACTGTCTGGCAAAATATACATACATACATTAGTATGCATGTAGATGGAATGACTGTGAAGAACCAACAGTACTAGTTTTGCATTTTATTGCCAGTGTGTAGTGCAAAATTAAATTGAAGCAGTGAAGTACTTACACCCAGTTAGCATACGTGAATTGCGATTTTATAATTTCTACAGAGTGAATTTATAATTTCAATAGAGTTGAGTTATATGCATATCAGATTAAAGAACAAGCTGAAGAGGTTAGTCAAAAATTGACAAAGTTCAAGAAAGTTTAAGTCTGAAAATATTTTCAAGAGGGCTGCCATCAGTTTGGAAAGTCGAATTTAATCAAATTATACACAAAATATAGGAAACATTGGAATAAGGGTGTCAAACAGACAGAAATCTTTAATTTAATCATATGGAATATTTTTGAGGATGGTTGCCGCCTGTTTGAAAATATAAATTTTGTTTATTTAATGAGTTAAACTAATTATCAGCCAAAATAGGCCCCAAAAGAGTTTATTTAAAAAGTTAAATTCAACTCACTTAATTGAAATACGTATCCCAATGTCAGACGAAAGAGATTACGGAAGGTTTTAGTTTGAAAATTCCTTTGAAGGGTGCCGTCACCTGTTTGAAAAGTCAAATTCAACGTCATTCATAATTTTACGAAATCCCAAGTTTGAAGATTTAGAAAACTCTTAAAGTGTTTTGAAAGGGTTGCCGCCTGTTTTAAAGTTAAATTCAAGTTATCTAATAAATTAAATATATTACTAAAACATGGTAATCAATCGAATTGGCTTTATTTCTAAATTATATATCGGAGGGCTGCCACCTTTTTAAAAAGTGAAATTTAACATACATAATTTATTAGCTTATTAAAATATTTACCACAATAACAGACTACAGAAATTTAAAAGTGTATTAGTTTAAAAGTACTTTAGGTTGAAAGCTATTTAAAAAGTGGAATTTAGTTAAATTATATCAAGCTATGTTTATAAAATATTAAAACATAAGCGTCAAACCAAAGAGTTTAAAATCAGTTTTAGTTTGAAAAAGTTTATATTAGAGCTGCCACATATGTGCATATGTATATACATAATACGTGAAGGCGTTTTTATGGAAGGTCATCAGATCCTTGAATTTTAAAACTGAGTTGTCAAATTGAAGGCACCACAAGGTGCTTTGAAATTTTATGAAGTGAGCAACCGATACCGTGCGAGACTTTTCACTCAGAAATGGTTAAACGAAATTAGATGAGCTTTGGCCCACAGAGAGCTTATAAATCTGGCTTAAATTTAGAATAATTTTTGGGGCTTGGAAGAGGGCTGTCACCTATGAAATTTCTAAATTCAAATTAACTCATCAGCTTCAGCGTAAGAGGTTTAGGAAGGTTTTAGTTTGAATTAGAGATGGGCACGGTGCGGGCCTTTGCCCGCGGGTACGGGCCGGAATATTTGCTGTCAGCACGAACTCGTGCGTGCATGTGCGTTCAGTAAAATTTCATAAAAGCACAAGCACAAAAAAGCCCGTTGCTAATACTACAAATTTAGATAAGCTTTTGTTATTATACAAAAAAAATAGTACATATTAAAACTCTTTTGATAAGAGAAAAGCAAAAAAAGAAATATTTGGAAACCGATAGAAAAAATAAGACACTTAGAAGTTTTGTTTACATATCTGTACATAAAATACCTTCCACTTTTTCTACTTCCTAGAAAATATATTATAAAATTCTTTGATGTAAAAAATTAATTCGCTCAAGTATACATACATAAACGCAAAATTAAAAATATGTACATATGTATACATACAGTAAAAGTTGGCTCTTTATTTCCGGGCTGGGACGTGTCCCGTCGTGCCGGGCCGGGCCCCACTGAAATTCTTAACGTGCGTGTTTTTAAAAGTTGATTTTCCACTCGTGCCGCGCCGGGCCTGAAAATTTAGGCCCGTGCCCATCTCTAGTTTGAATATAATTTTTAAAAGAGTTGCCACCTGTTTTGAAAGTTTACCTAAATAAAACAAAAATTATATTCAAGTTATGCAAAACTATTTCAATATCGGTGTTAAAATTAAAAGTCTTAAGAAATCTTTAATTTAAAAGTATTAAACTAAATACCTTTCACAATGAAACGCTGCAAATTTGCAGTGATAATTGCGTTCGTTATTTCGATTATTTAAGCTCTTGTTTAGACCATATGGAAGGTTGGACTATATCTCACAGATGATTGTTCTATTTAGGGCCAATTTGCTGGGTTCTCAGGTATCTGGCAATACAAAACAAATAAGTCTTGCCTTTTAAAACAAGAGTAGACTACAGCCATGATGGACTAATTTTGAAGAAATTGCAATTTGTTCGAAACTCGTTGGTTCATTGGGTATTTACAATTCAATGGAACCAAGCTCCTTTATATACATATGTACATATATCCGCACAAGGAAATGTACAAATCAACTTCTCGACTTCTTGCAACTGCTGCAAATTTGTGTGTACACTGGCCAATCTCATTTCCTTTCGACAAATTCATTTAGAAGATTCTTCCGAATACAAAATGCTTGATTATATTTACTATTTTCATTATGTCACTAGTATGTATTTGCATATGAAACCAGAATTATTGCCATATACTAAGCATATGCAACATAGTATAAGTAGGCCTATATTAACATATGTACTTATTTATATATATTTCTATGTATTTACTTAGATATTATGTAAGTAAGTCTATGCATCTGTATATTTGCTTCTACTATTTATACATGCATATACATATGTACATAAGTCTCTACTCCTCATATTTGCATAGCCATATGCTCGTTTTTAAGTAGAGATGATAGCGATTGTTTGGTGTTGAAATTTAATGATGTCTTAATGGCAGACGCGAAGACAGTTTCGCAAAAAGATAAAATATGTAAATAAAGCTATTTAATAATTATGTGGGCATACACACATATAATTAACTATTATATTTATATATGTAAAAAGTATGTATATGAATCTATGTTGGTATTGTGCTGTATGTATATTCGCATGCTGAGACAAGCTTCTTATTCGCATATCCATATGACTGTGTTATAAATATATCTTACAAGCAAATCTGAATAAACGCTACATATTAGCTATGAACATACATCATTCAGTTGTTAGCAAACTTATAAGTTACCTTTAGGTATGTATTTAGTTAAGGAAATTTTTCTATATATCCACACATTGTTACGGGTAGATATTGTATTTGTTTAGTCATACATATCGCTCATTTACTGAAAGGCTGCATAACTCACAAAACGATTTTGTTAACACTGATGCAGAATTGTTAACTATATCATGCTTCATATTGCGTACAACTTACGTGCTAAAATCTTATGTAGTTTCTCTTTTTTACATTTTAGGATAAAGTTGAAAACTTTAAACGCGTGTCCTGAAAAGTTTCGTTTTTTGAGTTCTGACAGTCTTTTAATAAATAAGCGGAATATGGAATTAAATCTAAGAAAAAATATATATAACCGAAAAATTCTGCGCTCCACCTAGTCTCGCAATGCCTCGCACAGTTGTCCTGGCATATTCTTTAAGAATGGTTCATCTGTGGGTATTCGAGGAAAAAATGAAATAGCCCTTTTTCCCCCAAAAATTTCAACAAATCGAATAATACTTACGCTATTTCCACCGGGTATCTGGCGGTAGGCATAAAACATAACGGTAGAGTCTCTGAATGGAAGTCGAAGACACGAGTCAGCGGCCACACCCCTACTGTGGAGGAAGCAGTCTACAGTGGTTGTGGTAGTGCTAGAATACTCGGACCAGAAAAGCGTAGTAAAACTGAGCACTAACGTCGAGGAGGCTGTTCTACGCTATGAAGGCTATGAAGCAGTTTGGCGACAAGTCCGACCGGACTGAGGAGAGAAGAAAAAGGATGGCTTGGGTTAGGAGGAATACTGAGACTACTATGCTGTGAAACAACAATTCTTAGCAAAGGATCCGAAGTTTACAAACGGGATCGAGGTGCAGAATGTGGCAGTGCAAGCGAGCAAAACGCAGCGGCCTATTAAAGGGGAGGCAGCAAAAGACCTAAAGAAACAGAAATGTAGGCGCGGCGCTCACCGACTGCAGTAACCCGCGCGGACAGCTGACGCAAGAAAATTGGAAGGCAGTGAAAATGAAGCTTCTAGAATCCCAATAGGCAAAATTGGACGCTGATCCGAACGTACCTATGCCGAAATTTTACGGAGCAGAGCGCTCAAGCGGCATCAAAAGTATCAGCTGTAAAGATCATCCCTCCCAGGCCTATGGGAGTTAGCATCCCTCGAAATTGTAGATCGCAAAGAAGTTCCGTCAATCCCGAAGACGAAGGTGCACATTCCTTGCGAGGTGAAATCGGAGCATGCACTACGGCAGGCTTAGGAAACTCCTAACCAAGATTCCAAGCACGCCAAACCGTATACATAAGAGTTGCAGTGACTGGACATACTCAAGCGAGGGTCGTTAGAAGATCTGGTCAATATCCACTTTCTGGGATGCCTGGATTCTTCGATAGGTATAGCGGGTAGCATCTCTCCAAATGTCATAACTTCATCCAAAGTATAATGGGCAATTAAAAGTTTGTGAGCGCTACACATTCCCGGGAGTGGACGAAATATTCCCAGCCTTGCTCCATAAGGCCAGTAGCGCCCTTTATGCATGTAAAAGAATGCTGAGAGCCGCTTGGGATCTCTCACCTGGCCTGATGCATTGGCTATTGCTACATAGCAATTGTCAGACAATTACTGCTCCATGGCATTTTGGTGCGGTGGAGTGCGACAAAAAAATCTTCACGGACGGCTAGTAAGGAGAGTGGGTGCCGGGACGTGAACGTCAGGCGAGCTGTACCTGACCAGTGCAGCATATTTCAAGCAGAGGTTGGGTTGTCTATTTTTTCCTGGTCTACCTAGCGGGTTAGCAGGCATTAATAACGGGTGATTTTTTTGAGGTTAGGATTTTCATGCATTAGTATTTGACAGATCACGTGGGATTTCAGACATGGTGTCAAAGAGAAAGATGCTCAGTATGCTTTGACATTTCATCATGAA